>NC_048229.1:57487707-57490452 GCF_002007445.2 Ailuropoda melanoleuca
TTTTCCCCCCCCCCCCCGCCCCAAAATGTTCTTTTTGTTTTTAGCTGGAGGTGGTGTTTAAGGGGATGGCTTGGGCCACTACATGGAGTTACTTAGTTTTCCTGGGTATTTGCCAAGTGTACAGGAGGTATACATGTTATTGAACTTAGGTTTGTTTTTCTCCTTTCGATCTTTTTGCTGTTGTTGTTTATTACATGGCTGTCTCAGTGAAAAACCTAGCAGAGTAGAGGGAAAATTATTTTCAATTAGTTAACATCTCCATCACCTTACACAATTATTATTTGTGTGTGTGTGTAGGGTGGAAACATTTAAAATCTCTTCTTTTAGCAACTTTCAAATATATAATACAGCATTGTTAATTATAGTCATCACTGTATATTAGTTCTCAGAACTCAATCATCTTATAATTGGAACCCTCTGACCAATATCTCCCCATTTCCCCCCTCCACAGCACCTGTCAACCATGACTCTACTTTGTTATGAGTTTGGCTTATAATTAGATGGTCCCTTTTGAGAGGATGACCTTTGAACAGAGAATTGAATGATGTGAGTCAGTTAGTGCAGGTATATGGAGGAAGAGCATTAGAGATAGAATTAGCATTTGGTGCAAAGAAATCAAGGCTGGAGCAGGCGTGGTAAAGTCAGGAAACAATAAAGAGCCAAGTGGAGGTGGAGCCATGTGGGTGGAGGTAGGGAAGGACCTCGGTCAGAGATGAAGTTAAATAACAGAGGCCAGATGACATATCATATACTGTAAAACAGAATAGATGTTAGGTACTAAGTCCTAGTAGAGCTTGTGCTGAACTAGAGAGTGCACACCCAAATGAAGGGCCTTTGAATTATATTTTATAATAAACTTGGTTCTGACTAGCACAACATAGTAAAGGATGGTGTTCAACTAGTAGGTCACTGGTTTACAATTCCTAATTTAATTCAGCAGCTTCCATTTATAGAAAAAGATGCTGGGCCCATAAAAGTTTACTGTCACAGTTAGCAGTTGTCAAAATTTTATTTTCTAAATTCCCATCCATTTTCCCCTTCCTCTACAAAATGTGTTCTGACTTGGCAAAGTTTTAGAAAAGGGGTTTGAACATAAGCTAGGAGAAACTCAGTCTCCAAGGAAAGCTTGGAGTGACTTAGAAATCATGAGATATCATTGCATAATCTGAAAGAACAGCTTTGCTTTGAAAAGCTAGTTTGTTAAATTCAGAGAAATATCCCTAAATCCTCATGGTAAAGCATAGATTGCACCACCAGTTGAATTTTCATCAAAGGAACTTGGTGAAATGACTTTTGGATCAAATTAATCCTTTCCTTTTTCCATCCAGTTCTGTGGGAACTGTCATTTTAGATGATAAGGATTCTTCTCTCCTAGTATGCATTTGTATCTTTCATCCTTTGGAACATATTGGGATGAGAGAAATTTCCCCTTCTACCCTCAGAAGTTCTTCTGGCTGGATTGATAGTTGGCACAGGACAGAGTAACCAAAGGAAAAAAAAAAAAAAAACCAAAGAGCAAAGTTTAATTACATGTCCATGGAGGTTCAGTAATAAACTTGAGATCCAAAGAAATGAGGAAGGCATATAGCTTTTACATATTTTAGACAAAGAAATATAAATATGTGAGGAATTGACAAGGTAGAGAAAATTTGTTTGTGAGCTTCAGTTAGTATGGAATTCCAAACAGAAGTTTGTGGGGTAGTAAATTAATGAAAATAATAAAGTTTATTTATATAGCCCTCTTCAGTCCTGAATTTCCCATCACTGGTTGTAAGGATGCCTCTCTCAGTCTCCAAGTGAAGGAGGGGCACCCTTCACATGAGGGATTTATTCCTTGAATGCAGGAATGCAGTTGCTTTTCCAGTAGCTTTAATTCAAAATAATCATTGTGCCATTGTACCATATTTTAGGATGGTCTTCCCTGGGCCCCCATAAACAGTAAGCCTTAGGAGTGCAGAAAGAGTCTTTCTGTCAGTGCGTGCACCATGTGATATTTAAGTTATTATCCGTGAAGCATCATGGTGAAATGTAAAGAGTATACCATATAGTTGATTGTTCCATGTTCTAGGATTCAGTGAGTTCATATGCCTTTTTTTTCTTTTGCTTACAAAGAATAAGCTAAAATAAAATAAAATAAGCAGTACGAAATCTCCTGACACATAGTAGCTGATTTTAATAACTCTCTAATTACTCCCACATCCTCTTTAACAATTACAGTCAAGGTGCATTGTAGGCATCACTAAATCATAATTTCCCTTACATGTTTCCATACGCCATGTAATGTATGAAGCAGAATATCTAATGTAACAGCTGAGGCATGGCTAATTTGATGGATAGATGGATGAATGAATGGATAGATGTGTGGACAGACACATGAATACATTAGTAAATCAATAGATTGAATTGCTTTTGAGAGTTGAACAATTTAGTTAATCTTGATGGACATCTAATATTTAATCTGGTCAATGACAATATGTAAAATCACCCCCAGCTCTGAAAGGGTGTGGTCTATAAATTTTGTTTATTTCGTACTTTTTGTTTATTTTGGTCACATCATGTGTCAAAGAAATAGTACTTCTTTATATGTAAAAGTTAGATATATTAGCAATTGCATGCATAAGATTCTATGATTATGGGGCTCCTCTGATTCACAAAATGTTGAATTAGGTTAAATTCCTTTTAGGGATGCATTGATATATAATATATTGCTGTATTTTTATTAGAGTCTTATGTCTTATTTTATTT
>NC_048229.1:57491624-57527609 GCF_002007445.2 Ailuropoda melanoleuca
CTTTTGCTTACAAAGAATAAGCTAAAATAAAATAAAATAAGCAGTACGAAATCTCCTGACACATAGTAGCTGATTTTAATAACTCTCTAATTACTCCCACATCCTCTTTAACAATTACAGTCAAGGTGCATTGTAGGCATCACTAAATCATAATTTCCCTTACATGTTTCCATACGCCATGTAATGTATGAAGCAGAATATCTAATGTAACAGCTGAGGCATGGCTAATTTGATGGATAGATGGATGAATGAATGGATAGATGTGTGGACAGACACATGAATACATTAGTAAATCAATAGATTGAATTGCTTTTGAGAGTTGAACAATTTAGTTAATCTTGATGGACATCTAATATTTAATCTGGTCAATGACAATATGTAAAATCACCCCCAGCTCTGAAAGGGTGTGGTCTATAAATTTTGTTTATTTCGTACTTTTTGTTTATTTTGGTCACATCATGTGTCAAAGAAATAGTACTTCTTTATATGTAAAAGTTAGATATATTAGCAATTGCATGCATAAGATTCTATGATTATGGGGCTCCTCTGATTCACAAAATGTTGAATTAGGTTAAATTCCTTTTAGGGATGCATTGATATATAATATATTGCTGTATTTTTATTAGAGTCTTATGTCTTATTTTATTTTTTTCAGTAATCTCTGCACTCATCATGGGGTTTGAACTCGTGACCTCAAGATTAAGAGTTACATGCTCCACCAATTGAGCCAGCCAGCCACCCCTNGTATTTTTATTAGAGTCTTATGTCTTATTTTATTTGTTTCAGTAATCTCTGCATGGGGTTTGAACTCGTGACCTCAAGATTAAGAGTTACATGCTCCACCAATTGAGCCAGCCAGCCACCCCTAGAATCTTATGTCTTCACCAAAAAACAGTATTAGGACTGATAGGAACATTTGAGAATAATAATGAGAAGTCCTTATTTTATAATTGAGGTCACTGAGGCCTGGAATGATCAAAAACAATCTTAGTTTGATCTTGTTCATTGTTACCTAAGGTTCTATTAAACTTACCGATTTTTGGCAAGCAGAGTCAGGAGAGAGTTTTAAAGTCAATGGGACTGAGGTCAAACATTACATTTGGATGGGAACCTACGATACTGAAGTTTCCTAAAGCTCTACACCCTTTGTTGTCACTACATACTCTTCTAAAGAGCTTCAACCAAAAATCCTAAAATCTTTGCAGATTTTGCTTTACCTGATGTGTTAAATTTAAAAATTAATCCAGTGCCCTCAGATCTATGTTTCTTGTTTTACAAAATAGTTTATTGATTAGCGAAGGTCTAAACAAAGCTTCCTACATGAGTCATTGATCAAAATAAGATCCAAGAGCTCATTAACTTGGTTGTCAGATACTTTCATTTATTCATAAGCTTCTTTTTTCTCACTAACCTTTCACAATAGTAAAAGCAAAAGAGCTTATGTACTTTTATGTTTCACCAAGCATGTATCAGTCACCATTATGCTCTTTTCCAAAGGAGATTTTGGAGTAAATGCACATTCCAATGTATCTTATTTGGAGGATGAAATCTCCTAGACATCAAACTATTTAATAGATTATTGTAATTTTACTAAGAGAAAATGCAGTCACTTAATGTTTCTATTTTGATATCATTAATTACTAGCATAATCCAACCATAACAGAAAACACCAGCTCAGTAAGGGAGTGAAGGATCTTTCAGAAAATGTTCTTTGGTTATTTCTGATTGTGAGGAAGCTCATTGGTAGAAGCTTTCAAACTTTATCACTGGAATTTGAATCAGCTGGTGATTAACCTTGTCTCGTATTTATTCACAGTTTCTAAGTACAGAACTTGAGTTCATTTTGGGTGAACGGTCCCATATTTGTATTCATGGATTTGAATGGATATTTACAATATGTCATCTTTTGCTAGGGTGACTATATAATTTATCATCCAGACCAGAATACTTTGGAGAATGAAAGATAGTCCTATTAATAATTATTCTGGAACAAGCAACTTCTATACAACAGGGACTTATGATCCACCTTGCATTTTGTTGAATAAATGACAGGTCTTACCATAACTGCCCTCTCCCGTACATGAGCCCTTTTTCCCACCAAAGAGCATTTTGCGTATTATTATTCCAGGATGACTTTCAGTACAAACTCTTTGCCTCCAGTCTTTCTAATTCTATGCATCTCAGGTTCCACTTTTGCAATGAAGTTCCCTGGTCCCCTAGCTCTCATTGATTAATCTTTCTGAGCAGGACTTAGAGTTTGCACTGCACATCATCATTGGCTCTAAAATTGTTTGCTCTTGTTTCATATATATGTAAGTTTTATCTTCCCAAGTATGCCACAGGTTTCTCAGAAGCAGGGAAGAATGCCTTATACTATTTCCTCTCCAGGAGACTTAACATATGAATTAGCAGTTAACACCACAGTCATATATCAAAACATTAAACTAGACATGCTAAATTTTTTTCTCCCCCACATACCTCCACCTTTCCCATTGCACTCCAGCTAGACTGGCCTGCTTACCATTTCTTTCAATATGCCAGGCATGCTGAATCTGTAGCATCCATTCAGTCAGCCTGTCACGTATTTTCCTTCATTTATTTACAGGTTGGGTTTCCTACTTCAGATGCCTGCTCCAAAGTTACTTCTTTAGAAAAGAGTTCCTTGGAACTATCTATATTTCGTCCTCTTTCCATCCGATTAGGCTTATTCCCCCAGCTGCCCTCCTTGCTTTATTCCTCTACATTATTACTCCTGTATTTCTCTTTCTCTTACTTCTTTTCTAACATCAAATACACACAGAGATGTCACTGTTCTCCCCAGTTGTAAGTACACTTCATGTCTTGGTCATCTTGTATCAACGTCTAGAGGTGTGTTACGAACATAGAAAGTCCTCAACAAATTTATGTATCTGTTGAAAGACTATAGTGGGGAGGAAAAATACCCAAATAAACAGTAGCAGTGGGAAGGAAGGAAAGTATGGAGCAGTTTATTTGAGAAAGAATATGAATCATATCTTTTAGAACGTGGAACCTCTACTTTTATACTTGAACTCAGATCTGTCTTTTGACCTCATTTCCTGTGAAGTTCCTACTAGCTACGCTATGCTGAATGATCACCAAGGCTAACATAAATTCTGAGAAATTTTCCATTTCTAGAAATTCTTCAGTATATCTCCCCCACAAGGAGTTGAATGGAAACTAAGTGCTGTTCTGAAATTTGTTCTCGGTTGAAAAACCAACAATAAGCAAGTATGAACATCATGCAGAGCTCTTTTTTGTTTCATGAGACATTAGGTTTGGAAAGAAAGGGTGTGGAAGCAACAAATAACAGCCATATTAGGTACCTTCCTTATCACTGCTCCTTACAAGGCAAATTTAGCCTCTGTTGCTTTAAAATAACCATACATGGGCCAGTGAAGATGGTAGGATACAAACAAAGTGTTTTAATAGATTTTCACTTTTGAGCTGTCAGTGTAGATAAAATTTAACTGCATCCTGTAAGATCCTTTCCTAAAGATGTAACAGTGCAAGTACAATTTGTTTGGCCATCAACCCACCCTATTTTTTTTTTTTTTAATATTGCCCTTGCCATTTTGAGAGTCAGTCTTTAGCACCTATGTTTATATGGTCAGAATAGAAGCTGCGCCTTTTAATATGATCCTGGGAGTGAAGACATGGCTTGGGCTCAGATCATTATCATAGCTCAAGGTGTACATCTGATCAAACCCAGACCAATGAGAACTTTTCTCATGGTTTTGTTAAATTTGAGCTAGAAGGAAAAGTCCTTTTCTCCTTGGCTACAGAAGTCTGGAAATTAATAGGACTTTAATTACCCTTTATATGTAGAAAGGTGGTATTCACTTTTTTCTCCAAAAATCAAAGATAGCCAACCAAACTAAAAAATGAACGAAAAAAAAAAAACCCACAAAATAATCCACCCATACAAAACAACAACAACAAAAGCGTGAAATAGAGTTTGATTATATTTGGGTGCCTGGTTCCGGTTGCCCAATATAAATTCTAAAACCACCCTTTCCTTTGCCTTAATTAAATGATTCAAGAAATTCTTTTCCAGCACTTTGTGCATATTTGATTTTCTGTTGCTCATTTTTGGGCTCTTATACTCTAATTTATGTTAACATTTTTTTGGAGTGTGGGGGGAGCTTTTCTCTTGTGATGCCTCTCTTGAAATCGCAGATCAAATTACTCTCTCCCTCTTCTCTACCGTTTATTCAATTTCATGTTCATACTTCTATAATTTCACATCTCCGTGCAGTGCATTTTTTTGCATGTCTGTTTCCACTGCTGTATTCTATGTTTTGTGAAGAGTGAAGTTCTGTTTTTAACCACCATTGCTAGAACCCAGCACTTTAATCACAAATACGAGGTTCACAGTAAGTGAAGTCATAAATGACCTTGGAAATTGGGCTCTTTTTGTCTAGCTAAGAAAGTAAGGGTAGTCCACTGATGTCACTCCTGATACTTGACAGAAATGATAATTCAAAAGCACATAAATGCTGTATTGCATATTTGATGGTTGCTAAGAGAGTAGACTTAAAAGTTCTCATCCCAAGGAAAAATGTCTGTGTATAGTGATATGTTAACTAGACTTATTGTGGTGATCATTTTGCAATATATCTAAATATTGAATCACTAAGTTGTGTACCTCAAATTAATATGTTATATATCAGTTATACCTCAACTTAAATGTGTGTGTATGTGTAGAGAGACAGAGAGAAAGGAAGAAAACAAGCTAAAAAATGGAATACACAATATGATCCCAGTTTTGAAAAAGAAACAAGGTATAGTATTATTGTAAGTGGACAGCATATAGAGTAATGATTTTCATTATATTTATCTATTCTCAAATTAATATGTATTACTTGTATAATTTTAGAAGTTTGAAAGTAAAACATTACTCTGTCACAGGATCATGAGAAAAGGACCTCTTGGAACACATTATTCATCATAACTATGCATAAGTGTTTGTTAACTTCTGGCTAGTGGCCCATTATTCTAAATGGAGAGGAAAGCCTCTTCTGTCTGCACCTCTGCAAAGTGTTGACTTTCCATAGCTTTTGCATTGTCTGAAATTTGAATTAAACTCCACAGCCCCAGGGTGGGGGAAATAAACAAGTAAATAAGCTTCAACAAATTGACATTGATACTGGAGGCAAATGCTTTCCTGTTATATGATATACAACTTTTTGGTCGATTCCCATCTTTTACTTTTGCAACCTCAGCTATACTCTCTTTCTATAGGTCTTTCTGTTCGTCAGAATTACTCTTATTTTTCTCTGCTCTTCTTCTGGATATTTTATTACAATCGCTTAATTAAATGACACAAGATTAATTTGCGTTTGAAAAGGAAAGGTGTGTTACAATATTATATATCACAATGTTCCACGTCTAAATATTGCTCTACTTAGCTCATTTTGCTCCTCATGCTACATAATTTAATTTTTAATATGAGTAATGTATTTACTTATTGTTTACTTTTCATTTTTCTTTTTATTAAACATTGATGATAAGAATAATAAAGGCTTACATGGATTGGCAGTGCTCATTCTAATGGATCATTCGATTTCAGGTTAGGTAACATAAATGTTCATGCAAAATTACACATATTTTACACATTCTTATAAACTTCTATAATTTCATCATCTACATGGGCCTCAGGGAGGGACATTTAAAATATATTTTTGTGAAAATGATATTTACTTATTTATTTATTTATTTAAAAGATTTTATTTATTTGACAGAGAAAACACGCATACTCACGTAAGCAGGGGAAGAGGCAGGTGGAGGGAGAAGGAGGCAGAAAGAGTGGGAGAAGCAGGCT
Organism: Ailuropoda melanoleuca; assembly: GCF_002007445.2. Taxonomy (NCBI): domain Eukaryota; kingdom Metazoa; phylum Chordata; class Mammalia; order Carnivora; family Ursidae; genus Ailuropoda; species Ailuropoda melanoleuca. The sequence goes on from NC_048229.1 coordinate 57,497,467, forward strand.
CCCAGCTGAGCAGGGAGCCCGATGTGGGGCTTGATCCCAGGACTCAGGGAGCATGACCTGAGCCAAAGGCAGATGCTCAACCAACTGAGCCACCCTGGTGCCCCATGAAAATGATATTTAAGTTGACAAAAGCATTTGGGAAACATAGAGTAATACTTCTGTTGTTATAATTATGCCAGGAGGAGAAGTTTCAAGTAGACTGTACACTGAGACAGGCGTAGTACAATGTTTTTATCTTGGTCTGGCAGAGGTAGACATAGTTCTACCTTAAGTTTATTAGATAAGAATCACCCATGGTTAATTTAAGCTGAATTTTAAGGAAAATAAGTTCTCTAGATGCACACACTTTGTGACACTGGAAATGGATTTACATTTGTTTGTAAATGGAGTTACATTTTTTTGAATTTATGTTTTTTTCTGTGTCTAAAGTTCAACCTTGCAGCTATTTTAACTACTCAGAAAAATATGATAGGAAGACCAAATATTTAATCTCTATACTAGAAACACTTTATTACACATGAGAAGTCAAAATTTTTCCCTTGTCTTCAATTTCCATATGACTTATCTTAGGCTATTATGAAAGTTAAGCGTACAGTTATAGAATTAGCATAAATACTATGATGTTGACACAGAACTGGACGCTAAAGACACTTTGTTAGTTCTCCATCATAAAGACAAATTTCATAATCTCGAACTTAGCATTCCAGGGTTATTTTCTGACTCTCCATTCTCAGTTCTCATTTATGACTTCACACTATGAAGCTCAAACATATTGAACTCATTACATTTCCCCAAATTCATCTTAATTTGTGTATGTTATTGTGTGTGTGTAGCATATTTTTCTCACCCTTCAAACACTGGGACACATTATTTTTAAAGGTAGGTGGGTTTCTATTAGGTGGACAAGAGCCTGACTTTAAGCATCTAAAACTGTAAATTGAATCTTAGCTCTGTCAATGATCAGCTCTTAGTCCTGGACAAGCTGCATAATTTCTTTGTATCTCAGTTTCTTCCTGAGTAACATGATGATACTATAACGTCTAACTGGGAGAGTAACTGTATGTCTATATAGATATGTTCTCTTCACACAATTTTAGGTATTTAGGGGATGTTTGTGTAAAGACCATCAAAAAAATAAGTACAGTGGAATTAATATTATTTTCTCTATACTGTTAATTCTCTGGCCTGATGATGCATGTGTTAATCTTAAAAATAAAACTGTCAGTTATTTTGCCAGCAAAAATGGGTTTATTCAAGAATAGCAGAGAATTACAATCTGGGACATGCAAACTATGACAAAACCATAGACAAGTCCTGAAAGCAAAGGAGAGAAAGCTGTTTTACAGAAGAGAGGGGGGTAGTTGGGGAGGCTTTTATAAACAAAAAGTCCACTGGAGTAAACTGGGAGATTGAAGTATGGTTGGCCTCTCTGGCTGAATTGTGACACTCTCATTGGCTGGGCTGTTGCTGAGGCAGGAGAATATCTTTCCTTTTCCCACTTGTGTAGTAAAGTAGCTAAAATGGTATGGATTTGCAAGGTACTTCTCTTGCTGTTTGGTCTGCAACTGATCAATGGTGGGATGAGAGAAAGAGCCCCCTGCTGACCTACCAACTCCATTTTAAACAAGATTTCCTTTTGTTAATTTTCTCACAAGGATAGGAAAAAAAATGATAATTTTAGTGAGAAATGGTGTATGCGTATGTCTTTAGTGTGGACTTCAGCTGAGAAAACAGCACTGGGATTTTTGCTCTATTTCCAGTAGTCACCAGGAATACCTCTTACTGCTTGCATATGGGCCTGAAGATGCACATCATCAGATTCGCCTGGCAACTTAAAAAAAAAAAAAAATACAATGTCCGGGGCGCCTGGGTGGCACAGCGGTAAGCGTCTGCCTTCGGCTCAGGGCGTGATCCCGGTGTTATGGGATCGAGCCCCACATCAGGCTCCTCCGCTATGAGCCTGCTTCTTCCTCTCCCACTCCCCCTGCTTGTGTTCCCTCTCTCGCTGGCTGTCTATCTCTGTCAAATAAATAAATAAAATCTTAAAAAAAATACAATGTCCATGTTCCCCACTCCTCTGAACCCCTAAGGTGGTGATTCTGAAGGTCTAGAGTAAATCTGCTATGTCAGGTAATTCTAATTTGCAGTCAAATTGGGATGGTTTCCATGATTATCTCTTCCCCTTCCTTCTCCTCTTTTTAATCTTTCCGGTATCTCTTAATATTCAATTATTATATTCTGTCCTGTCTGAAAAGGTAAGTGAAGGCATCGCAACTTTGTCCCTATTGCTATGCATTCACTTATTCTTTTTTTAAATAAACATACGTTTGTTTGTTTGTTTTAAGATTTTTTTATTTATTCATTTGAGAGTGAGAGAGAGAGAGCATCAGCAGGGTGAGAGGTATAGGAAGAAGTAGGTGCCCCACTGAGCAGGGAGCCCAACGCGCGGCTTAATCCCAGGACCCTGAGATCATGATCCGAGGGGAAGGCAGCCACTTAATGAACTGAGCCACCCAGGCATCCCCATTCACTTATTCTTGCCACACATCCTGAGTGAGTGACTTTTGTGTGCCCGACACTGTTCTTTCTGCTAGGGGCACTGTTTCCTGTTTGGTCTAAAGGCAATACTGCCACGTAACAGATTCGGACTGCCTAAGTCTTAATCCCGGGTGAATCTGCTGTGCCAAATGCTTTCTCATGGTGGGCAGCAGTTGCACAGTGGCCTTTCAGTTTCTGGAATATCCCAAATGGTTCAGATATGCTTCTAACTCTGCCAGACAAGCTTTGCTCTTGGGTTTCTTGGGCCATTTCCATTCTTAATTTCCACATACAAACTTATCCATCACTTTCTCAAGAAACTTTCTTTGATCCCCTTATCAAATCTTATTTCCCTGCCTTTTCTTAAGCATCTAATTTTTGCCCTTCATAGAACTTATCACACCTTACAATTTTTCACTTGTTTAGTTTTTATATGTTGTCTCCCTGACTGCTGAGATTGCTGTGAATAAAATAATGACGTTTGTGAATTTATCAAGTGACAATACAATAAAGTTCCCATGTTAAACCTCACAAGGAATCTGGGAACCATTTGGAATATTCTAGAAACTGAAAGGCCACTATGCAACTGCTGTCCATCATGAGAAAACAATTGACTCTTTCAAGGGGGTTATTGCCCAAGGCTTGAAGGTTGGTGAAGCACCTGCTCTCCCTGAAGCCATTCTTTGCCCCTGGGGATGACAGCTGTCCCCTGAAGTGGTGTCCAGTGTTCCTGCCAAAGGCAGATCAGGTTTGTCTATTTAAGCAGTGACAAGCATGGCTAAAGCTACCCACCCATGACATGATCTCTTGGGCAGTTACTTGTCTAGAACTTGTTACTTGTCTAGTTACTTGTCTAAGGGCAGTTACTTGTCTCGTTACTTGTCTACTTGTCTAGAACTTGTTCCTCATTTTGACCCTGTCTCTTCTTGTATGTAAAAATTTCACGTGATGCCATGAGTCCAAAGCTGTACCTCTTTACATTTGAAATGTCTTATAGAAGTTGTGGTGAATCGGTTCTTTTAGACTAATTTTTAGGTGCCTGTTGCCACATGGTTAAGAGTTGAAATCCAGAGTCGTATTACAATTTATATTTCATTTCGCAACTTAATTGCTATATGACCTTTTATATTTATATATACTTAAATGTTGCGTTAAAAAATTAAACACAGACTTAAAACAGCAGCCGATTTTATTAGTTCACACTTCTGTCATTCAGAAGTCTGGACACAGTAGGACTAGAATCTCAGCCCAGCGTTTCAACAAAGCTGAAATCAAGAACTCAGCTGGACTGTCATCTGGAGCTCAGGTAGTCCAAGCTCGCGTGATTATGGCAGAGTTCAGTTCTTTGTGCTGTAGTACTGAGTGTCCCATTTCTTTTCTGGCCGACAGCCACAGGCTGCTTTCAGCAACTCCTTTCTGTATGGTGCCCTTAGTCTTCAAGCTAGCAACAGCAAATCTCCCTCATGTTGAGTCCTTCTCACTCTGAGATGATTATTTGACAAGGAGACCAAAGATCCTCTTGGCTCCCTGGAAGGGAGATCCCTGGAAGATTTTCTTCCTCATGTTTCACTTAGGATATGATTCCTGGAGTGAATACAATGAGGTTTCTGCATGTATCCATTTTTCTCCATCAAACACCCACACCCGCCCACACACACACACACACATACATAACAGATGAACTCTTCAAAGAGAGACAAGTGATCATTTAATATGTGCTGTATAATCGGATAAAATTGCATTAGTATATTTAACTTCAGGAAGCCTCTCCTTCCTTACCTGTAATAAAGTTACATTAATGATGTCTGCTGTACAGAGTGGTGTTAGCATTGAACTACTCTATACTGACTTCCGGATAAATTATAGCTATTGTTAGTAATACAAATGTTGCACAATTTATCATACCACTTATGAAAACTACTCATGTTGAACATTTTCAACCTCAAACACCTAAAAAATATATAATGTGATATTTTGTTTCATTTTTCTGAACTGGAGACAAGAGACAAACATGACTAATTGTTCATTCTTGCTTCTATTCTTTCCAATTCATTCTGGGTGAAACTTTAAACCCTTTTCATCATAGGACATGAAGAGTGCCATAGAAGTGTGGATTTTGATGGATGTGACATCTGTAGGCGTTCCAGTTACTTTTTCTTACCCTGAGCATTCAGGCTGATTGAGTAATGAATGGTAGTGGGCTGATCACTTTGATTCATGACATCTACTGTTTCTCCACCTGAACCCCCCTACTCTAGATGTGGTGTCCCTACAAAGAACAAGCAAGTGACACAGTTGCAACCAACAGCATCAGTAAACGCTTTTCATAAAATGGAAACTAAAATAGGGGGAGATCTATCTGCTGCCTTAACACCCTAAAGAGCTTGAAATGGATTTGGTGACATTTGATGTTTCACTTATTGGTATATTCTTTCCAAGGTTGAGTTGTTTTTATTATGTTTAAGGATAATATTGCCATTTACTTGTTCCCTTCTTTTCTTTTTGAATGATATAGCATTATTTTCCAGAATTCCAAGTGCATTCCAACCAAAGCCATGCTCCACTGAAGGATGACTTTTGTTGATACAGACATTTCGATTGTACACTTAAAGCATTTAATGTTCCATTTTTGACTAAACAGAAATAGAGGTTATTCACTAAAGAAATACTGACTGAGCACCTAATTTTTGCCAAGCACACAGTTAGACACTGAAGATACAGATATGTGGCATAGAGTTGTACTAAAAGAATAGTCAGGAGCCAGTCCAAAATTAGCACTTACTAGCTGAAGAGCCTTGGGCAAGCTGCCTAATATCTTTTTGCTTCAGTTTGTTTATCTGTATAATGTGGATAATAATAGTACCTATGTCATAAGGTTGTAATGAAGAGTAACCAAGTTAATATTTGTAGAATATTTTTTAAAGATTTTATTTATTTATTTGAGAGAAAGAGAGAGAGAGAGAGAGAGAGAGAGAGAGACAGTATGAGTGGGAGGAGGGGCAGAGGGATAAACAGACTTCCTGCTGAGTATAGAGCCCAATGCGGGACTGATCCCAAGGCCATGAAATCATGACCTGAGTCGAAGTCAGAGCCCCCCAGGCATCCTTTGTAAAATATTTCAAACACTGTGTAACACATAAGAAGTTTTATGTAAGTTTTAAAAGCCATAGTAAAACTGGAATATTTACCTTCATGTAGTTCAGTTTTTGAGGGGGAAAGGAACACTAAATGACTGTACTTCATTGTATGTTATTAATAATTAAATCTTCATAGAAGAAACATACTGTAACACCTAATATAGTTGGGACAGAGAGGTGTGAGGAGAATAAGGAAGACTTCAAGGAAAGATGATGCTTGATTTACATTTTGAAGACTGAGTAGGAATTGATGAAGAATAGGGGAGGGAGATTTCCAGGCACTGTGTTCTAGATTGAATAGCACAGCTGAATGATGAAAGCCACGAGGCTATGGAGAGGGAGTCATGGCTGACAAGGATGGTGGGGATCTGTTGATTGTTTTGTTGTTGTTATTGTTTGTCTATTTCCTTCCCAATATGGCAGCAAAGCATCCCTGAAGTACTAGGCCCAGAAGTAGTTGAAATTACAGAGATCAGGCATACTATGTTAGGAGAGTCATATCAGGGCATGAGGAGGAAAGAGGCTAAAGGTAGGGGAACTGGCCGGGAGCCTAAGGCTATAGGCATGGGTCTGATGAGTCATCAGCATTGGGGTCAAGGTGGGAAAGCAGATACAGTACTTGACTGATGAGAAGTGAGCAGCAGAGAGGAAATACATTTGGGCCACTGGGTGAAGAAACACAAGGAAATTGATTTAGTAACCCCTAGTCATTCCTGGTATAGTTCATCCATTCACACTGCATGTCAAAGAGAAAAAAAATGTCATTATTTTTTAGTAGTATTGATGGCAAATGTTGCATCAGCACAAGTTCATGAATCAGTGGTATGCAACATTAGACTAAGGGCACTTGCTTTTATAATTAGAGAATTAGAGAAGAGTGGAGTTATAAAGCTTCTAATCCGCACTCCCATGGATCAGAGAGATTAAGGATTTAGATGAGATTTAGGTATTTTGCTAGCTTCAGCACAACCGAAAGTGCATGAACTCTATAATTAGTTAGACCTGGTTTGAATGAGTCAATAGATATGTTATTCTGGGAAAGTTACAGTTTTGTTTCTGTTTTCTCATCTGTAAGATTGACTTGGTTAATTGGTATTAGTCAAGCTTTGTCACTGGCATGATGGCCACACAAAAGAACAGACACAGTAGCAAAGAGGGATGCTACTGGTGGGCCCAACATCATGGTTCATACTGACTGAGTAAGGCTGGTCTAGCCAACTTGGGAACGTTCAAGTTGCCAGCAAGAGACCAGTGCTAAGCATTACTCCTCAAGGTGCCAGCCAGTTACTGCATATCAATTTGGGTCCCTTTTACCGTGGGAGAGACAGTGGTTCATTCACATAGGAATAGATACTTTTTCTGGGTATGGGTTTGCGTTTCCTGCCCACAGGAATTACATATATAGTACCTCTACCCTTATGTATGTATCTAAGTGAAACTCTTACACATTAAAAGACATAAGTATGAGCCCCATTGTTTATACAAAATATTAGAAACAACACCTTACTGCCTATCATTAGGGGAGTGGATGAATGAATAGACTGTAATACAGTAATACAGTTGAAGGTAGTACACTGGTCAAAATGAAAGTACTGTCAGAACATTCAGCAATATGGATGAATGTTATAAGAAATTAAGTGAAAAACATTACATTCATGATGATACACTTTTTTATGAAGTTGAAAATAACTGAGAGGATACAACATATGTGTACAACAAAATGACTATCAGCTATCAACATAGTATATAACTATTTAGCTAAATAACTATACATATATATGTATACACACATCTTTAGGAATAAAATACGTGAAAAAAGGAAGGAAATGACAAATGTGTGAAGAATGAAAATTTCTGGGGAGAGTCTTGAAGATAAGACGGTGAATCCTTTGGTTAGATGTAGGCTATATTCAGAACTTTCTTTTAGATGGTACATTCATGGTACTCATAACGTGATTCTAATCAACTAAATAGCTAAGTAACTAAAAAAAAATAAATGAATGAGGGTCATGCCTAAATTGATGGTGTCATCATCAAGAATTATAATAAGTGTATTATCATCACAAATTATAATTAACTCAGTTCCATGCAGTGAAGTCCAGTGTGTGTGTGTGTACGTGTGTACATGTATGTGTGTGTGTGTATGCATGTGTGTTTATGCTTGCAGAGAATTAACGTCAATGGTGAATCAGAAAAGTGTTTCCTTAGAATATATATATGCTTTTGGTATTTGTATATTTGTGAGAGTTCTCAAATGTGTACACATTGTTTGGTGAGCCTCTTCTCAAAAGGTGGAAACCAGTTCCCCTACCCTTGAGTATGTGCCAGACTTTGTGTCTTGCTTCTTATGAATGGTATGTGGTAACAGTGATGGCAGGTGACTTCTAAAACATGGCACAAAAAGCATAACAAATTTGACTTTCTTCCTCCTTTGGATCACTTGGTGGGAGAGAAGCCAGCTGCCATGCCATGAGGCAGAGTTCCATATTTAGCAAGTAAAAATACAGGACACGGTTACATTGAGTTTCAGATAAACAAAGGATGATGACGATGATGACGATGATGACGATGATGACGATGACGATGATGACGACGATGATGATGACGATGGTGATGATGATGATGCTGATGATGACGATGATGACGACGATGATGATGACGATGACGACGATGATGATGATGATGACGACGATGATGATGATGATGATGATGGTGATGATGATGATGACGATGATGATGATGATGATGACGATGACGACGATGACGATGATGATGATGATTGAGTATAAGTATGTCCCTTGCAATATTGGGGACATCTTTACACTAAATTTTACTTGTTGTTTACCTGAAATCCAAATTTACCTAAGCACCCTATTCTTGATTTTAGGACACTCATAACAATCAAGACATCTATAGGGCAAGGATTGGGGTTCCCTGCCAAAAGTCATCAGAGAAAGCCCTCTTGGAGGCTGATCCTCCAGCCCCAGTCAAGCCTTCAGATGACTGCAGTTCTGGCTGATGCTTTGACATAAATGTCCTGAGACCCTCAGCCGGAATCACTCAGACAAGCCGCTCTTGAAATACTGAACCACAGACACTGAAAAATAATAAACGCATGTTTTTTATACTGCTAAGTTTTGAGGTAATTTGTTCCATAGTAATATATAATTCCTAAAGCAAATACCTCATCAATCATAGTTTGTAGAATTATAATCCCAAAGAGGAGGGGACTGACATAGATCACATGTTTTAAGATATCTCTCAATATTTGTTTTATTTTCAGCCCCACATCACCAGGACTTACATGGTGATTAAGTCATGGAATTCTGACTTTTTTTTTTTAGAAGAGTCAATTTTCATGGTTCACTAAAACTGTTCTGTCCTGGAACAAATTAGAGTCCTTTTATCTTCACACAGACACATTTTATTTTCCTAATTCTGATTTAGATCTCAAGAGAATAGAAAGAAAGGGTGTGCATTTTGATGGAAAGTAAAAGCTGTCATTTTATAAGTAAGAGTGCTTCTATTTCTTAAAGTGAGAAAAATAACTTCCTTTCCCTACTCCCACTAGGATTATATGGGTCAATTAGTTTCCTCTGCTTCATCTGTGACTACTTTTTCTCTTTGTTGATTACATGGCAGTTTCTTTTTTCTTCCCTATGATATACCACATTCCATCATTTACCTTTGAATCCTACATAAATATTTGTCTCTAGAGATTCACCTTTTTTTCTTGTTTCCATGTTTAACATCTGTGTATCTACCGCACCAAAAATCCACCACCGTTACTTTGTGTGTTGTACTCTACCCCTTCCCCACCCCCTTCCCTCTGCTGGCCCAGATACCCCAAAAAGAAATACACTATGATTGCAGCTCATGTGAGAGAGTGAGAGCAAGATGAAATGTGTTCTGAGGTTTAGGAGTCCTTGGGTACAACTTGCAAGTACCCCTGTCCTCCTCTTTAAACAGTTTACCAGCTTAAACTTCCGCAATAGATTTCTTTGCCATAATAATTCTCCATTAATAAGATGGCAGCATAATGGAAAAGTACAGTCCGCAGGGCTACGTAGAGGTAAATAGAACAGCAAATGTGACTTCTCATATTCACCATGCAGAATTCAATGTGGAACACATGGTGGCAAATGCATCAGCTTTCCTCCTAAAGAATACACAGCTGTAAATTAGCTGCAGGACATTTCCTCCTATAGTATTTTACTCTTCATTCATTCACTTCTTAGTACAGTAGAAAGTGTAGCAGTCAGAAGACCTGGCATCATCCCTGGCTTTGCCACATTTGACTGTCTGGTTTTTGAGAATCAATTCAAATATCCTCTTAGCTCTGGCAACTAAGTTGACCCTATATTCAACTTCTACTCCCCTTTCCATAATCACTATTTTATTTTCATTTTTTATGGTTTTGACTTTTAATTTCTAGCTCAATATTCTATTATTTAATGAATATCTTCTTATTTTAAACCAACTCAAATCCTTTGTGGGTCAAATATTGAAAATATGAAAAAATGGGAGTGGCTGCTGTCCTTATAATTTGAGGCTCTAACATGGAGCAGGATCTAGACAGCTTATAATCCATTATAGTGCAAATATTAATTTTCACAATTATGTAAAGTAGAGAACTTTTAGCCATTTTTGTTTACTTGGTTGTTCAGTGTCCCTTCTGTGAAAAATGTTTCTTTTGGTGGATGTTAACACGTGATATATAAATCATTACACTTCTTTCCTGCTCCCATATACCTGCCTCTACCACAGTCTTCCTTGTCTCTGAGTTTTTCATCTTTTACTTTTTAGACCTCTCGCCAGCTCGCTAGCCCATATACCATTGTGCATAATTCCATAAATACTCTCACCTCAGGCTCCTCCTTCAACATAAAGTGCAGAACTAGGCACAACTCTTGAACCTCTGCCTGTTGAAAAAATGTCCCCTTGATACTTTCTCCCAAGGTTATGCCTGAGTATAAATAACTCCAGCATGGCTGACATCAATTTTTGGCTTACATACCACATAGTGAACTAACCCATCCCCAAAATGTATAGAAGTTGTTTCCTTCCTTTGGTGGTCATAGAGGATCCTCTCTTTTGGTCATGGGTTTGAATTGAGAGACGGATGCTGGAAGGACTTTTGAGATGGGGATTTGGGCTATGGGCTCATTGAGCCTGCCCGTGCCCTATGGTCCTGCTCAAGCGTGATCCTGGATATACCATCTTCATCTTTGATAAATTACTGCTGCACCGGCCCGACTTCATTGCTTGCTAGGTCTAACAGAACACAACTCAGGATGAGCAGTTCTAGACGTATGGTTACTTAGTGTCCCATGAGCATGTATTCAGTTTCTATCAAGGCCTGTGAGTGTGCTGGGAGCTGTTTACAAAGGTGGTATAACTCCCTACTGCACATGGCATGGCCTCACTACAGAACTGTGATTTTCCCAACGTGACCTGCCAAAACCTCCACCCTGCATCTTCTCCCAGCCCTGATACCTCCACCACTGCAGGCTCTGCTGTGCCATAGGGCCCAGGTAATAGGCTTGCTTCCACCATAGCCTGGACCTCCTGGAGAACCATTGCGTGCTCTAGGCCTCATTCAAAACTGAGCAAAGCCCTGAGGCTAAAGCAGTAATTCAAGGTGTGGAATATATGATCTCCAGAATCTGAAGAAACTTCCCAGGTATTGCATTTCATTCTTTATGGTAGGGCATATAATAAGATGCTGCAGTTTGTCTTATTTTCAGAGACATTTCCATATTCCCCTGATCACCAGACCCTTAAAAACTCTATTGATGTGGCAAACCCCCAAAGTGCAAATGTTACAAATATAAAAACTGGCTCAAGTACAGGAATGAAGCAAGGGGATTTTATTTTATTTTATTATTTTATTTTATTTATTTTATTTTATTTTATTTTATTTTATTTTATTTTATTTTAAGCAACTGCCTCAACCTCCTGCTCATCCATTCCCACTGTCTTTTGATTTTACATGAAGAGGCACTCTTGTTGGCTGCCCATCTGTTCGGTTCCTTTTTGTACTGTTTTATTAAACATCTTCACAACTCTGTGTGGGTCAAGACCTCTTGGCTGCTACTCACACCTTATCAGTTTTTATGTAATTATGAACCCCTGGGGTCTGGAATAAGCAGTGCCACCTGGCCTCTATGGCTTTGGTACCCCCATGTCCACACTGCTCTTAATGAACCGGTTCTGTGATAGCCTCTTTTACTGAATCCTGCCTTGCAGAAGAGGAGCTCTACTAACCTTTCTCTTGATGTTTGTTGTCTGTCACCAGAGCATTACAGCCTAGTGAATAGTGTCATCTTGGCCTTTCCAAGAAAGGTCATACTTCTGTCTTTACATGATATATCCACTGCGGTATGTTCATTTACCTGAACCTTTTAATCCTTGCCTTTGCTTTCTGAAATGGCATTTTGGCATTCCACTTTGCTTAGAATGGGTCATCAGTTTCCCCTGCTTCTAGAAGCTACTCTACCAGCATGTTCCACCATTTCCTAAGATTTTGCCAGAGTGTTAGATCCCACCTCTCAATCCTGCCGTACTGTTCTGGTCCCCTCAATCAAGTACCCTCAAAATCGAAGTTACCAACTCACCCCCATTCCCTATACTTTTTAAAAACCTGGATTATTGATCTGGTCAGCATAATCTTATCTACTGGAGCCTTCCTCGAAGTTACCACTGAGAGGAATGATCTATGCCCCAATGGACCACCCAGAAATGGGTCCTTATTGCCATCCTGAAAAGATGATGTCATGTCAAAACCTATATTGCCACCTGCTTTCTCAGACCTCTCCTGGCATATCCTCTGGGAATTAGATCTTGAGACAGAAGGTTGCAATATATCAGCAATCAAGAGAGACATTTGGAAATCTCATGTTTTGATGGTGGACATCAAGAGCTTGGTTGGGGTTGTAGTGCTTATGAAAGATATCTGGGGTGGGAAGCAGAATTGGTCATAGAAAGTCCACATGGTGATGTAGGTCTCATTCTTATAAGAGCCAAGAGTAGAAGTGGGATTGAACAGGGAGAGCCTCTGATGGAGATGCAGAAAAGTGACGGAAGTAGGCTTTCTTGTTGTGTTCCTGATTTTAAAAGAAAGGCTTCTGAGGTTTCCACATTTAGGCTATGAGCCATTTGTTTTGTTTTGTATTTCTTTTTCTGAGAAACTCTTGCGTAGAAGTACAGAGGTTTATGCCTGTTTTTAAAAACCCGATACTGAAAAATATTATCACGAATAACTGCTGATTATTATGGAATTCTTTCTCTATTGCATAGCAATTTATTTTATTCTAATTTGATGAGATGATAAATTGCATTTATCAATTTTATGATATGAACCCATTCTTGCATACGTGGAATAAATCCAACTTGGTCAGAGTACAACATGTTTTGTTTATTTTTAATATATGTATAGATTAATTTTGATATTTTGTTTATAAATTTGATTATATTCATGAGTACAACAGGCATTTGGTTCTCTTTTCTTGTAATGGCTTCGTTCAATTTTGGTATTGGGATTAGCTGGTTTTGTGTAGACTTGGGAAGTGTATTGTCTTTTCTCTTTTCCAGTAGAGTTTGTCTGAAATTGGAATGGTAATTTCCTAGAAAGTTGGGTAAAACTCACTTGTAAAAAACAATTTGGCCTCATGTTTTGTTTATGGGAAGATTTCAAATCAATATTTTAAATTATTTAATAGTTATAACTGAAACTTTTTATTTTTTCTTGTTAATTTATGCTTTTTTCTATAGGAGTAGTCATTTTAGTCATTTTATCTAAATTTTCACATTTTGACATTTAGTTGTTGGTAATATGTCTTATCTTTTAAATCTCTCTTTTGTAGTTTTTTAAAAATCTGAATATTATTATTATAGTATTTATGTATAGTGCGGTTTTATCTTCTCTGTTTTCTTCTTGACCACTTTTTCCAGAAATACATCTATTTTGTTGATTTGTTATTTCTTAAGAACCAATTATTGTCCTTTCTCCATCTCTCATTGTTTTATCTCCTTTCTTTGAATTTATTATGCTGGCCGTTTTCTAACTTCTAAATCATTAATTTTAAGGCTTTCTTAGTATTTTATTTATCATTTAGTTCTAAGTAAAATATTTACCAATCTGTCTTCAATTTCCAAATATCTGGGAGTCTTTTCCTTTTTATTATACACATGTAATGTCATTGAATCATGGTTAGAAAACACAGTTGATTCAATACAGTTTCTTTAAAGGTCGTCGAGGCTTTCTTCATTCCCTAGTGCATGATCAATTATTATAGGCAGTGTAATACTATGTGAGTAGGGGATGGGGATACACATACTTTTGAAATCCGAACTCTGTAACTGCATTTGTTTATCCTAGGTATCTGTGAAGTTCAGATAGATATCTCTGTTCCTTCTGAGATTTTGACTTCTTCATATAGGGGGATGAAGAGTGATATGATAAAATTTCCTTCTATGCTAATGAATCTCTCCATCTCTATAATTCTATTAATGTTTGTTGTATATATTTTGAAGCTACATTAAATCCAAACATACTTAAAACTACTGTAACTTCTTGATGAATTGAACTTTATACTCAGTCTCTCCACCCCTATAATAAGCTATGTCTTAAAACATGCTTTATGTTACATAATGTAGCTACATAGGCTCCTTACCTGGGCATTCGCCTAGTATGTGTTTCTCCATTGCTTATTTTGAACATTTGAATATATCCTATGCTTTAGGTGTATCTTTCACAAAACAGCAAAAAATGGATTTTTAAAAACAAAGTCTGATTTGTGGTTTCCAGTCTGATATGTAAGGAGCTTGGAAGACACCATTTTCATTTTAACAAGTAAAAAGCTGAGCAAACTGAAAAAAAAATTCAACAACTCTTCTCATATCCTTAAGAGAAACAAGGTTATAAGGCAACTGCTATCCCAAAATCGGAGGGAAAGATAGGTGAATATAGAGAATCACAATTTAACAAAGCAGAAACCTTCATTGGAAACAGTGCCAGAGAAGAAAAACTCGAACTATAATTGACAAATTTCTGGAGGCTCGGTATTGAAAATCTGAGAGATGAGAACTCCAGGGGACCCAGTCCTTAGCTTCCTGCTACCCTTTTGTGAGTTTTACCTCTTGGAGCTCTATGAGGTTCTTACAGTGAATATCAGAAAAATCCCCTCATGGCTCTGTCAGGGAAAAGGATCATTCTGGTCCTATTAACAAGGTCTACCCTCAGGAAAATACTATTTAACCAGAGCCTAAACTGCTAGAGTTTTATGAGACCTTAACTGACCTGAGGAAAGAGAAATGTCCAACTTCAGCCATTCTAGACATCCTGTCTCACCTAGAGGAGGGGACAAAACTGAGAAACATGAGGGAATTCAGTTCTGAGGCACAGGCTCACTGAATGACTGGAGACCTCATCATAGGACGATAGAGTACTTCCCCTCCCCCTACCACTTGCCACCACATTGCTCAAGTCTTATTTAAGTTCCCTTTACCCAGTACATCATGTCCGGCTATCAAGAAATAACTAGAAGACCCTAAAGTAAAGACAAACAAACAAACCATGGTCTGTAGAGACAGGGAGCATCGGAACCGGACTCAGATATGGCAGGGTTGTTGGAGTTATCAGGGAATTTAAAACAACTATAAAGAATGCTAAAGGCTCTAGTGGGTGAAGTGGACTGCATGCAATAACAGATGGGCACTGCAAGCAGAGACAGATTTCTTTAAGTGTGTGTGTTGGGGCGGGGTTGTTTTGCTTTGTTTTTTGTTTTTTGTTTTTTTGTTTAGTAATCTCTGCAACCAATGTGGGCTTCAAACTCATGACCTTGAGATCAAGAGTCACATGCTCTTCCAAACTGAGCCAGCCAGGCACCCTGAGAAATGGGAATTCTAAGAAAGAACCAGAAAGAAATGCTAGAGATCAAAAACAAATGAAGAATGCCTTTGTGGGCTTATTAGTAGACTGGATATGGTTGAGGAAGACTCTAAGTGTGAGGATATCTCTTTAAAAACCTCCAAACTGGGGGTGCCTGGCTGGCAGACCGTGAAGTATCTGCCTTCTGCTCAGGTCATGATTTCCAGGTCCTGGGATCAAGCCCTGCATTAGGCTTCCTATTCAGCAGGGGGTCTGCTTTTCTCTCTTTCTCCTCCCCTTGCCCCTCCCCACTGCTTGTTCTCTCTCTCTCTCTCAAACAACTACAAAAGTATAACATACATGAAATGGAAATACCGGAAGGTGAACAGTGAGAGTAAGGAATAGAAGAATTATCTGAAACAATGATGACTGAGAATTTTCCCAAATTAATATCGGGCATCAAACCACAGGTTTAGGAAGCTTGGAGAATACCAAGCTCCCTATCTATCTATCTATCCATCCATCTATTGAGAAAGAGAGAGAAAGGTAGAGAGAGAGACCAGCATATGTTTATGTTTTTCAAGCATGAGATTGGGAAGAGGAGGAGCTTCCTAGAAAGTAGCAGTGAGTAAGACAGAAGGATTATTAGGGGGAAAAGTTGTAGCATCTCAGAAATAAAGTGAAGAAACATATATTTCCGTGGAATCCTGGTTGGATGATGATGATATGTCAAGTTAGATGATGATTGATAAAAAATGATTGCAAAATGACAGTGCTCAAGTAAGTAGCCTGTGAGTAAACCAAGATCAGCATTTACATTTAAGTGACTGGACATAGTCGTTTGAATGACCCACTCAAAAAATCCCCAGCAAAGCAGTTAAAAAGTGGAGGCAAATAATTTATGGGGAAAAGTTCTTTTACAAAAATCTTCAGCGACCTTTCGTGTGCAGTTTAATCAACCTTCGCAGTATTTCTCTGGGCATTTGTTACTAACGCATGGATGTGAAATTACAAAGTGTTACATTATAGTGACAAGGAAGGAAAAAGGTGTGGCAAGTTCAGACTTTTTTAAAACACTTGGTGTACCCTAGAAGCACATAAAGTTTTTTTAAACATTTTTTTTTTCTGTAAGAAGAATCAGTTGGGGATTGGAAGTTGGAATATGGGAGACAATTTAGGTAATTGTGTCAAATATCTGAACAGTAAAAGTCAGGTGGTCAGCATTCAGTATCCCTAAAAGAACCTCTCTCTCTCTTCAAATACCTCATCTCCTCTAAAGAAGACGAGAAGGAAAAGAGGGGCTGATAGAGTTTAGATGTTTTACAGCAGCAAACTGGATAAACTTATAAGGATATCCATTATTCCCATTCATTTAAAAAAAAATAATGGAAGAACTAAAAAACATACCCTGTTAAATTGTTTGCTCTGGGAAAATACAATGATAAGTTCTTCTCCTGGTACTGATTTCAGATGGGCAGCAATTGCATAATTCCTGCTCAGTGAATGGTTGAATGCATCCATAGTATTTCTCTGTTCAAAAAATCTGACAGTGGAATAAGCACTATTTTAATAATATTCCAAAGTGAAAATGAGAATGAATGTCAGAAATAATGATAGGAGAGGGTTTCTCAGACTGCAAGTACAATTTTAATGAGAGAAACACTGCATTTCTAGTAATTCCTCGTTATTTATTTCAAAGTACCATGGGCAGACCTTTGTGTATAATGAAAGATAAAGATATAAGGGTCTCTTTGATTATTTCTTAGAAGATAAAAGGAAATAAATAAATACATAAAATATGTTTTCTTCTATAACGTGAAAAGAATTATGAAAATCAGACTTCCCAGAATTCTACTTCTGGCTCTATAATAAATCCAACAACCCCTCTTGCAAGAGCCTTTTATGAACAATACATTTACATCTGTCAAAGATTATCCTTCAGAGTTATCTTTTAGATCACAGCCTTAGGTTGCTAAGAAAGAACAGAAACGTCAGAGGTTAAAGAGGTGAAAACAGTAAAATGATAAGAAATTAGAATAGATGAGAGCACTCAACCCCATGATAATACCAAACAGAGAGGTCATATGGTTGAGAAAAAATGAATAAACTGTACATCTCAATGGCATCAAAAATTCATATTCTATTTTTTCTTTAAGATGTCAACAAAAATAATATTGATAATATAATAAAAGTAAAGACGTAGACAGTTGGTGCTATGAAGGAGGGATGAAATGGAGAGAACCAAGTGTTGGGTAGACCAGATTTCTGTCATGTTTCTGTTTTACTCTCCACAGTTTTTGCCATCAGTGATATAGCCAGTACTTCTATTCATTACATTTTCTTTTCATTTACTATTTATTTTAACTTTAGAATTTTGTATTTCTTCCTAAGTCAAGGATAAATTGTATTAAAATATAGAAAATGACATACTGACACTTGTCCAAATGCCACCTAAAATAGTCTTGTACCTTTGGTGGTAAAGGTGCCGTTTTGTGGGAAACTAAGCTTGATTAGTTCATTTCCACCCCTTAGTTATTATATAAGACTTACTGTGAATGAGATTCTTTTATCAAGTGCTGGGAAGATAAGGGTTAATGGGACGTTGTTTGGTCTTGTGGAACTCAAAATCCAGTAGGGAAGAAGGACTCCTTTTCAGATTAGACTGAATCACTTTTATGATTCCTTCCAACATTAAGACTCCATGATATTCTCTATCTAGGAAGCAAGTTGGAAGCCAAACTTAAAAATACATAGAATTCTTTGACTTCTCAGGTATCCCTGGAAGGACTTAACATTCATCGGATATTCAAGAAGTTGAAAGAGCAATTTAAGGGAGAAAAAAAAAGAGGCTTCTTCCCAGAGCCTATTATAAATCTATTAGATATATCGAAATAAAAGGTCACTGAGTCAAGTGAGCCAGGCAGTTTATATCCAAGAACAATATTTGTAGTTATGAATGTAATGAAATCTTTTGCTTCAAGAATTAATTTCCCCAATGTATAGTTGGCTGAATAATTGGTTCAGTGAAGGCAGACAAGTGTTCATATTTCTCAAAAGCAATATTGGCCACTGCTTATTTGAAGGCACCTACTTTTTGTGGGATAGGACATGCTGTGCTCCTATTAAGCAAATGGGGCTTGTGATAGTTGTCTGCAAGTGGCAGAGATACGGCAGACAGTGTCACTCAGCATCAATTTAGAATTTGATACCAAATGTTCTTGTCCTCATAAACTCTGCACATGAGTCCCAGCAAGGACAATGCTTCCGTTCTGATGTCACAGTCAAGTTTTTCTAGCTTAAAGGATACTCAGATATTTAGTCGCTGGTGCACACTGCCACTCAACTTCAGAAATTTTCTTTCCATATTCAGAAAAGTCACCTTTGAGAAGTACTTTGTCTAAATTTGTTTTTTAAATTACAGGGAACAGCTTTGTATTTTGGTTCTAACTAACCTGTTTTGAAACCACAGATTGGTATTAATTTTAAATGTCCTTACAATGACAGTCAAATGAAGTGCTTCCCTGAAGAGAATTTGTAGTAAGAGCTAGATGGTATTGTCAACAGCATAAAGGAAAACTTTCTGTCTCATTTACTAACTCCTCCTTGCCATCCCCCAGGAGAATTGTCCCCAAAACAAAAAATTGCCCTTGTTGCCCCTTATAACAGTGTGTTCCCCATAGTATTCATGGTACAAAGAATCAGCAGGGGGTCATCTGACTGCATATGGATCACCGCACAGTCCCTTCTGAAAGGAAGGTAAGTTTCTAGTCAAAGAATGCAGGAACATTTGCCTTGACTGTTTTTAGCAAGGAATGACTCTGAAGAGTTGGAGATAAATATTTGACATTATTCTAACACTATATCTAAAGACTCCTATTTGATGGAGTGGGAAAATCAGTTAAGAAGAAGAAAAAGAGCAATACTAAAAAAGGGAAACTCCATTACTCTGTTCTTTTGTTATATGTAGGAATCATTCTGGGCATTAAAAAAAAAAAAAAGACAAAGGATTGAGTAGAAAAACTTGTGTTGTAAGGAGTAAAAGAATAAACTTTGGGATCAAATGAACTTAGCTTTGAATTGCATTAGTCATTTGAGTCTAGTCAGGGTCCTTTGTCGACCCTAAACTTCCTAATTTGAAAAAAACCAAAAAAGCGAAAAGAATATTTATTTGGGGGGCGCCTGGGTGGCTCAAGTCATTAAGCGTTGTCCCAGGGTCCTGGGATCGAGGCCTGCGTCGGGCTCCTCCCCTGGGAGCCTGCTTCTTCCTCTCCTACTCCCCCTGCTTATGTTCCCTTTCTCGCTGGCTGTCTCTCTGTCAAATAAATAAATAAAATCTTAAAAAATTTATTTGGCATATTTTGGTTGATAAATGCTTAACACGGTACTAGTATTATTTTCTAGTAGGTTCTTGAAAATGATCTTTGTTATCTGTATTATCATCATCTATGGCATATGGAGATGAAATCTTCCCTTCTGAGGCACGGGCAAGCCCTCCATAAATGGTGAGAGCCATAGGGATAATGCTTGCAAATGTGAAGATTACAATAAATGGAGAGGTCATAGTCTTGATGATCTCTTTACCTTCCAGCAATAACGCCTGACCAGCCGACACCTCTCAAGAGCATGTGTTTTCTTGAAGTTAGAAGACCTAAACTTTTTATCTCTGAGGAACTTGTTTACTGCCTTATTCAGGATTCCCCAAAAGCAACATGAAGCAAACAAAGGATCCCAACTGCATGGGCATTTTTTGCTCTTGGGCAATTAATCATAATTTGGAAAGGTTAGTTGGTGTTGATGCTAGCTATTTAATCTCTGCTCTTTCTTACTATCTTGACACTTTTATCTGCTTATTAATAATAATTATCTCCCACCATGAGTGTAATTTCATTTTAAGAAGGATCATCTGTTAACCTTTTCACGAGCTTTCTGTCTTGAATACTATTGACCCTGTCCTCACTTCTCAGAAACAAATGAAATCCTCAAATTTAAAGTGAGCCTCAAGCTAATCAATGCCTGAAATTTCCAAGCATTTTTAAAGAAATAAATCAATTTCTCCAATAAAAGTTTCATGTAGATGTCCAATACATGAAACAGATGAAAATAAACTTGGTTTGTTTGAAGTATGATGAGTTGAACATCCCACTCATATACCCTTTACTGGATTAAGTAATCTGTTATTTTAGCTGATCTAATACAAATTTCTCCATATTTTTTAAAATAAAATCACCAGTGTTTCCTATCAAGAATGATCAGTACCTCAGTTCAAGTATCCCTGTTGAAGTTATCAGTCACATTACCCCTTTCCTCTCATCACTAGAACAACTTAGACCTGACCATCACATTATCTCTCTTGCCTTTGCAGCGGCAGCAAAACATAAAATATATTCATTGAGATTTGGCATTCAATTACTAGGGAAGAGATGATTGTACTTTTGGGGGATCCAAAGTTTTAATTTAGGCTTAGAGTACCTTAACAGGATGGAGAGAGTTTTCCCAATAATAAAGTTAGCAAAAGTGGGTACTGTTCAATCAAGAATCTTAATGGCTTATTTTACCTCTTGATTCAGATGTGCCCCAAGCTGGACTTATCCTTAGATTTACCAGTATTTTGACCCAAGAACCACTTTCCCCACATTGTTGTAGTATTAGATTATTGTTAATTAATTAGTTATCCTTCAGTGATCCCGCAAGAGACCTGTTACCCTTCCCATCACCTCCTTTTCTTCTTCGTCCTCCAGCTCAGGCATAAATCCTATTTTGTTCTAAGGCAACAATTTTCTATAATGACATGCATTCAATAAAAACTAGCGAGATTTTTTAAAAACAGAAGATCCATACATAATATTTTCCAGAAAAAGAAGCTGTTTGTCTTCCTAAAACATTTGTTGTTCATGAGCCAAAAATGTATACAATTAACTAGCAATGATGGAAATTAATGCATATACAAATATAAGAGAACATCATTACTATTCATTTCTTGAGATTACAAAACATGAATCATTTTAAAATTCACTTTGAGTATAATTTCTTAGCAAATGTCAAGCAACCCATTGTGGTATTTTCAAAATAGCCTAGATATCAGAATGGAACAAAACTACACACACACACACACACACACACACACACACACCTCATAAAATGTATCCCTCTGTTACCCTGTAGTTCATAAAGACTATTTGTTTTTGTTATTTTTTTCTTAAAAAAATAACTAGAAGCACAATAATTAAGGGGAGAAATCTAAATATTTCTGCATCTGTAATAGTTCCAAATGATCACGAGACAGTAATTTAGATCATTCACATTTGAGAAGTTATGAGACAATTAGTAAGTAGGTTTATCTTAAGATGCTTTAGTAGGGAGCATTATTGTCTGGATCCTAAGCATCTAAGATATATTAATTTGTTTATTGTTCCATATATGTTGATCTGAAGCTTGTTATGTGCCAGGTTCTGTGTTGGGTACTGAGTGATGTAAAAGCTAAGACAAAATCAGACAAGGTTCCTGATCTCAGGGACCTTACCATAATATCCTTCATTCAATCCATATTATTTGCATCAATTCTTGAAACTCTTCTTGTTCTTAAACAGCTCAAAATATGGAGAGAAATGACAATTGCCATAAAATTGCAATGCTGTATGGTTCTTTCATATAATATTTTTAAGCATTTAGTATGTGCCAGGCACTGTATTAGATGTTAGAGATACAGTGAGTGGGAAAACTGTTCCTGATCTTATGGTTAAGTGCAGAAAACTAAATATATGAGTAATTTCAGGACTAGATAGAAGAAATTCAGATGTACCTCTGAGTGGTCATATGTAGGATGTTCTATTAACATACCCAACCAAGGTGTGCAATTCAGGGAAGGAGAAGCAGCATATAAATTGAGGAATAAATTCAAGCTAGCAGCCAAAGAGTTTGCTAGAGGGCACGAGTGACCAAGATGTAGGAAATGGGTTCTCTTGGGACTGTGTTCATGGTGTGAAACATAGAACAGAGTACCAAAAATAGGGAAGTGCGGAAGGAGACTGTAGGAACAAGGTGTTTGGACTTTATTGACCAGGCAAAGGGGAATACTTAAAGATTTTAAGCCAGGGGAGCTATGATCAAATTTGCAGTTCAGATTGATCCTTTTAGCTGCTATATGGAAAGTGGTTTGATATAGAAACTATTCACAATGCTTGTAATATAAAGATAAAGAGATATGTTCTAGAATTATGAGCAGAGTCTTAGAGCAGTGGTTCTAATCCATGTGTTCAGACATCCTCCAATCTTATACCCTTTATAACATTCTCAAGGTTATTCCTGGGATATGCATAGTAGATTAAAGAAACAGTGGTATATCAGTATTATAAACCAAAAAGGAATGTATTCCTTGTTCAAATCCAAATGTGTAACAGACCGTCCCACCTTCATCAATAGCATAAATGCAGAGTCAAACACAGAGTCAAGATTAAAACCATAAGAATAAACATTTCATTAAATAAATCTTTGAATGCCAGCAAGTACTAAACTGTTAATTCTGTGTAATAATATTATTGAGGTGCTATGAGGATTATTATTATCATTTAATCCTCTCATCAACCCTGTGAGATAGACTTTTTTTGATTCATTTATCTAGTAAACTGAAATGAAGAAAGATAAAGTTATGTGGCCTATCATACAGGTAGTGAACAGAAAGGCTGGGATTCAAAATGAGGCTGGTTAACTTCACATTTGTCTTATTTTTCCTTTAAAAGGCAGCAACCAGTTTACTTTTGTGGAAACTAGGGAAAGAAACTTCTAGTATATCTCAATTCCTAAAATTTTGCCATAAATTTTTATCCTCAATCTCTTAAATGCGAAAATATATTGGGACAGATTTTTACCATCTCTCTGTGCAAAGAAAGAATGCAGAGGAAGTAAACCTCCACATATGAAGATGTGGAAAAGGAAACTGCCCCTCCATCCCAACCCAGTCTGGCGATAAAATGTTTGAAGAGTGGGAAAGCATATATTGCTCCATTGTCTTCTGACTGCCGTCTCCTGGCTGCAGCTTTCACACTAGCTTTGGCAAATATGTCCCTTTATCTAACAATGAGCAATTAAATTGAAAACCCAGATATGGGGAAAATATGGAATATTATTACTAAAACTTTATGATGATCTTATCAGCAAAATTGAAGTTAAATTCTTGACTTATTGTATGTTTTATTATGTCTTTGCCCAAGGGAAGGCAATTTGACTTTCTTGACGTTGCTTTCTTTTTCCTCTTCTTTCAAAGCTATGATTAAGAACTAATTTATTTAGATCTGGCTGTGATTAGTTGAATGATTCTGCTTCTTGTTGTAATTAATTTTCAGACACTTTAATTGATGGTACCTGTACTATATTTAATGCATTTCAAGGTACTAGAATAAAAATGTTGCTTGTTGAAGTATTCACATATCCACTCCACTAAATAGAATACTGATTTATTCTATATCAACATTTTGTATTTGTTTCTTTATGACTGTTATGGAGGAGAATACCTAAAGTCAATTGTATATTTATTTCAATATAAATTAGGGAAAAAGATGCAAAATTATTTCACAAAATAGTACAGCGGTCCTTGATCTGGCAGCCAGAGATTGCTAAAATATCCATGGGTGAGCTTTGGTAAAGCCTTTGAAATTATATATGTATGTGTATATACATACACACACACACACACACATGCGTGCACACACTCACATACACACTACACACACATGCAGATTTTTGGGAATTTGTCATATAGGTACATGACCTCAACATTTTTTAGTGTCCAGTATAGTTAAAAAACCCTATATGGAATCACCTTTTAAGCTTTTTAAAATATATCCTTAGGCAATTTCTAAATCAGAATTCCTAGGATTTATATTTTGAGGCTTTTCCAGGATTTAAACCCAAGATGCGTACTGGCATACAGTATACAATAGGGATTGTGCTAGACATATTACTTAGTTACGCCTTTTAGCCCTCATAATACGTTTATGAGGTGTTATTGCCGTGATTATTTTGAAGATAAAGAAACTGAGAAACTTGGTTGAAATGTACATAACTGATTATTAATTACAGTTTTATCCATGCTCAAACATTTAAGAAATTCTTAACTTTAAGAAATATAAGGGGAAATTGTTTTTCATTTTATATTCCTGAATTTTTAAATTATTTTTTCAATTAATATCTTCTTGACTTCTCTATTTATTTTCCAAAAGAGATTTGTATTATAAGCAAAATATCTAACTTCAGGTTCAAATCTATTGTTCTATTTTATTCTTGAATATAATATTACTGGAAATGATGAGCCTCTCCTTGAATTTCCTGGTCTTTTATTTCCTTTCTCTGAGGGAATAAATTTTTACCAACTCATCACTCACTGAATTGTATTAAATACCACACTGCATACTTTTGACGTTCGTGATAATAATCAAGGAACCTGTTCCACCTAATATTTCATTGAAGGATCTTCTGTATTATAATGTTACACCAAATATTGTATATTTTAAAGTATTTTTAAATCATTCCATTTTCGTGCTGAAAGCATCCTGACAGAAATGCATGGGGGAAAGAGCATTGCAATTTAAATGTCACATTTATCTCTGGCAGTAAATTCTACACACAGGCAGGTGTAGTCTCAGTGAGGTTTCTCTGTCAGTTATCAGCAATCTGTTAGTTCACCTTACAACTTTCAGGAAGACTTTCATAGGCATAGAAAACTCATGACTTAAGAATTTAGGCAATGCCAGACCGAATTTTTTTTTTAACTTACTTGATGAAACAGAGTGCAACCTCTGCGTGTGTATATATATATATTTTTTTTTAATTTGATATTTTAGTTCCAGATAACCTGCTCCACATGTTAATGAAAGGATAGAAGCTTCTAGAGAAAGTATACCTTTGACAGTTTTTTCTTAGAATCATTACGAACGCATAAGAAGGGATATAAATGTCTAGCCTACACTGTTCAGTGTCGTGGAGTTCCCCACGCCTCCAGCCTCTCATCGACAAGAAGCTTCCATTTTCCTGCCACTCTGAAATTAGGAAGGATCGTCTGAGCTTCTTTGCCCGACGAAATGTGAATGTAGTGGTATGTGTGACTTCTGTGTGGAAGCACTTAGTTGCTGGTGCTTGCTGCTCACCTGTCTCTTCTCACTGCTCCTGTTCACGTGGAGGCATGAGTCGATGTGGAGGGGCAATGCTGAGCCATCACTTGGGGAGGAGCTACCCTTGGGAGTCCTCCAGCCCATGGCTGACTCTTTATGAAAAGGCAATAAAGCTTTGTTGTGTTATGTTTCTAAAATTTTGGGTTAGTTGTCACCTCATCACAATCTAGCCCATCCTGAGTGATACTTGCCCTTCACAGAAGAATAATTCCAATGTGATGCTTTGCTATCACACTTATAATAGGGGTTTTGAAATGCTCCAAATTTTAGTTAAAAAAAAAAAACACTCTCTTCTTACAGATCTTAAATTAATATATAAACATCCCCCTGTGTCCTCCTCCATTTCACCTACAACTTTTCCAACATTATATTAATGTCTATTAAATGTGCAGAATAACAATATATATTTTGAAAAAGACAACAAAAACGATGGATCAAAGCTGAAGGGGATAAACCAACTGTCCAGTTTGCATGGCCCTTCCACCTAAGAATGTCACTCTACAAAAAATGGGTAATAGAAATCTTGAATCCATGTCCATCTGATTCCAAGTTTTATGTTCTTTTCAGTAAAATCTAAACCTTTTCCTAGCTAATGAAACCTAGCTCCCAAAGTTGTCATGAGGATTAAGTGGGATATCTTGCGCAAAGCAACCAGCTCAGAGCCTAGCACCAAGAACTACTCAATAAATGTTAATTTAGATTCAGAAATGCTCAAGATGCCTTTTAAATTTTAATCAGGTGCCCTTACATATTAAAATTGTCAAACAGCAATCATTATGGTCCTCAGTGATTAGTGTCTTTCCACAATAGATCATAATGCTCTTTCCAGACCTTTAAAATGAAATTGCAACTTAATCCCGCATCCTTTTGTTTCAGCTTGCTAAAATCGGAACCTATGCCTGGGTTTGCATTATGAAATAACTAAAATTTTCAGTGGACTTCCTTACATAAGATTGTCTGTTTTCTTGTTGGAACTACCACTTTTGGCATTATACAGATAAACTATGGAATAGTTTAGTCCCAAATTCCAGTTTCATTAGCAAATTTCACTCTAGGTAACCTTTAGAAAGCACACACACGCATGCATGCACACACACACACAGAGTCTGAATTTTCCACATAATTAAATTCAGATGTATACACCGTTTTATTGATCTGCATTTTTGTTACCAATTTTATCTTTAGGGTGTATTTCCAATATGTTCTAAAAATGGTGTTTTATTTTTGTTTGTTACATTTCTAGGCAAATGGCCAGTAGTTTACATTAGATATTGGTTTAGGAAATACATATTTCAGGAAACTGATCAAGGACAAGGGCATGGTGGGTGATGTCTTAGGAAAAATAGCCAGAATTGATGTAGCATTATATCGGTGGTATTGACACAGGTTTCCTCTGTTAAGCTGTTTGGTGTACCAAAAGCATATGAATACATCGTATTAAAAGAGCAACCTCACTTGTTTTGCCTATTTGGTACTTAACTGAATATTTAGCACTAAGTTTCTACTTGCAGATTAGGAAATGCATTTTTAAGCACCAGAATGTTAGAACCTGAAGGGTCTTAGAGATCATTCTAATATACCCTTTCAGAGCACACAAGTAAACCCTAAAGTTCCTAAAGAGACTACACGGTAAGCTGGCATAAATCTTTACCCCTAGTTTCCAGTAGTAGAGTTTGAGTAGAAATTGACTTTGGGTTTGAGTTTGACTTTGAGAAATAGAGTTTGAGTAGAAATAAACTTACCCTTTTCTGGGCACAGCTTGGTCTTATGTTACGAAGTCCTGCCTATATGTTAAACCTTTAGTATCCCAGGAACAAGGTGAGACATAAATAACTAAACCATTAAAAAACCCAACAACACCAGTTGGTTAAGCTCCAAGCTCAGGCTCTTGCATTAAGTGCACACTCTGCCTCTCTCTCAAATAAATAAAATCTTTAAAAAACAACAACAACAAAGACACAAGCAAACTAACTATATTGCCATGGAAAATGCACATAAACAACGTCATCCCTTCCCCAACTGGGCTGTTGTGGAATCCAGTGTAAAAGCATCATGGAGGGTGAAGGACTTTTAAATGTAAGCCGGTCTTGGCTTCCCAACTGACCCAAGGGAGTTTAATATTGCAAAGTTCAACTTGTTGAAATGTGGGGCATAAGGATAAACTTCTGCTTTAAGAGTATAGACTCTGATGCTAAATTACCTGGAACTTAATCCCAGCTGCTTGATTTACCAGCTTTTAATTGACCTGGGACATATTACTTAATCTCTCTGCATCATGGATTTTTCACCCGTAAAATAGGACAATAATACTTTTCAATTCATAAACAAATTTAAAAAATAAAGATAACACATGGAAAATAATTTAGAGTCTGGTATGTAGTGTATATGTTGTGCAATGAACATAAGCTAACAAACTTACTGTTGTTTTATTATTTTCATTTTCAATATTTCTTGGAACCTCAAGCCATTACAAGTTCTACATGCCTTCTGTCTAAAAGATACATAAGAAAGTCTTTGCATTTAGCTGATGCCATGGGCTTGATTTACTGCTGCTGTCGCCACTGACCATCCTATATGATGGTAGCAAATCCCTGCCAAACTTAGCTTTGTTGCCATGTCCATGATTCAGACTCTAAATCTGGGGCCCTAACTGGGCGCTGCTAACAATTTCTTCCAGTTTAACTTCATATATTTTAGACTTTTGGTAATTAGGCCACAGAGCCACTTTTTAATTTAATCTCCAGGGATTTCTTTGGCTCCCACATTCTGAACAGCTTGGATCAGGGTGTTCTCGGTGATGAGAACACAGCATTTCAAATGTAAAGAACACCCTTCTCTTTCCTTGCTCTCAGGCCGTGGGCAGCACGCGGCCATATATGGTTATTAGGAAATCTGAATGTAGCTTTCACATCAATTCCATATTTAACTAATCTCAATTCTGTGTAGTTAATACTAGATAGTGATTTATCACTGAGCAGAAATCCACTTAATTATGTCAGTCTGATATTATATTTTGATAGATCCCTTTGTTTGATTGTTAAGAGTGCTGGCAAATTATTTAATAATTAGGCACAGAATTGATTAATAAGGTTTGACTGTTAACAATTAGATTTTACTATTTCGGCTTGACACTTATTGAAAGTTTGTCTGCTTTTAGGCTGATGTTTTGAATGATACATGCTAATTGATTTGCATCCATCATTCTTCTTCATTTACTCATAGAACCTGTATTTGTAACCATTGGGTAGTCTATGGTATGCATTTAGGAGGTACTTTGGAAACCAATCTGTCCCCAAATCTTTGCTTTATTCCTACAGATTTTTAAGTGGTTCTGCACTATAGACACAAAGAATGACCTGGGATTCAAATTAAAACAAGTTTAAATAGACTGCAAAGCTTTCCTCAGCAGACTGACTTCTACATTAAATACCCAAATTAATGCACATCACCATTCAGGCAGAGAAGACACCATTTTCTAGACTCTAAGCTATAATGTCTACTCTTAAAAAAGCATAAAGTTTACATAAAATATTTAAGTTTCCTGCATATCATATTACTGCATCTCATGTCTGTTTTATACCTCAAAGTAAAAAGTTATTTCACTTATTTTTTTTTTTTTAAAGATTTTATTTTATTTATTTGACAGAGATAGAGACAGCCAGCGAGAGAGGGAACACAAGCAGGGGGAGTGGGAGAGGAAGAAGCAGGCTCCTAGCAGAGGAGCCTGATGTGGGGCTCGATCCCATAACGCCGGGATCACGCCCTGAGCCGAAGGCAGATGCTTAACCGCTGTGCCACCCAGGAGCCCCAAAAAAGTTATTTCACTTATTATCCATTAGTGATTTTGACCAATATCCAGCAGCTTGTACTTAAATTGTTCTTAAAAGACAAGACAAATATTATTTTAAAAACATTCATTGATTCGTCTATTATTTGTTCATTCATTCACATCTTTGTTAGACTCTCCTACCCGTTTATTAATGAGCTCTTTTGTATTCATTCTCTCTTTCTTAGCAATAATCTATATTTTCTAGTCCAGCAATTTTGTCCAACCTTATTTCTGGGTGTGGGTCCTGATTAGTTTAAGCCAATCATAATAACCATCATCCTGGCCCCAGTTATAGGCTCAGGTTGAACTTGTTAAAGGCAAAGGTTCATGATGATGATGTGACAGTTATTAATGTCTCTATACCAAGCGCCATAGCACACATCTTTAGGAAGTAGAAGGTCCTAGAAATAAACAAGGAGATAGAAAAAAATGCAATAAACAAAATGACTAACATAATAGCATTTAATGTTAATAAATTTTGACATTTATCGTTTTATCTTCTATTGCATATCTATTGTCACAATAATGTTGTATAGCAAATAACCCAAAACTTCCGTGGTGTAGTAAACTTGTTGCTCAGGTGTTGGGATGGTTAGCTAGGAAAC
>NC_048229.1:57536259-57677646 GCF_002007445.2 Ailuropoda melanoleuca
TAGCAGAGGAGCCTGATGTGGGGCTCGATCCCATAACGCCGGGATCACGCCCTGAGCCGAAGGCAGATGCTTAACCGCTGTGCCACCCAGGAGCCCCAAAAAAGTTATTTCACTTATTATCCATTAGTGATTTTGACCAATATCCAGCAGCTTGTACTTAAATTGTTCTTAAAAGACAAGACAAATATTATTTTAAAAACATTCATTGATTCGTCTATTATTTGTTCATTCATTCACATCTTTGTTAGACTCTCCTACCCGTTTATTAATGATCTCTTTTGTATTCATTCTCTCTTTCTTAGCAATAATCTATATTTTCTAGTCCAGCAATTTTGTCCAACCTTATTTCTGGGTGTGGGTCCTGATTAGTTTAAGCCAATCATAATAACCATCATCCTGGCCCCAGTTATAGGCTCAGGTTGAATTTGTTAAAGGCAAAGGTTCATGATGATGATGTGACAGTTATTAATGTCTCTATACCAAACGCCATAGCACACATCTTTAGGAAGTAGAAGGTCCTAGAAATAAACAAGGAGATAGAAAATAATGCAATAAACAAAATGACTAACATAATAGCATTTAATGTTAATAAATTTTGACATTTATCGTTTTATCTTCTATTGCATATCTATTGTCACAATAATGTTGTATAGCAAATAACCCAAAACTTCCGTGGTGTAGTAAACTTGTTGCTCAGGTGTTGGGATGGTTAGCTAGGAAACTGTCCTGCTCTTTTCTTGTTTGCTCAGACATCTGTACTTTGGCTGGCTGCTAGTTGATTAGGAAGGTCTTACTGGAATGATCAAAGTGACTTACCTCTGATCCACGCATATCTCATCCTCCTCCTGGGATCACTGGGCTAGGCTGGGCATTTCCTTCTCTACCATGAGAGGAGAAGAGTGAGCAACCCCAGCAGTTCTTCCATTCCTCCTCTTGTATAATGCTTGCTAAGTTTCAAATAGCCCAAGGCAAATCAAATATAATTCAAGTTCGTGTGAGAGAGGGAGGATATTACAAAGTTATAAGGCAAGAGGTCTAAACACATGATGTATGTAAGAATTGGGACCATTATTATAATCTACAAAATACAGTTGACCCTTGAACAATGCAGGGGTTAGAGAAGCCAACTGCCAGTGCAGTCAAAAATCTGTGTATAATTTTTGACTCACCCCAAATTTAACTACTAATAGCCTACTATTGACAGGAAGCCTTACATAAGCAGTTAACACATATATTGTATGTTATATGTTTTAGATACTGTTTTCTTAAAATAATAACTTTTTCTTAATTTGGGGCGGATGTCTAGGCTAGGCAGTTTGTTTATAGGTTTTTCCCAAATGGACAATTTTCTAAAAAAAATAGTTACTTTCCAATAAATAAAATTTCCAAAATATTTATTGAAAAAACATCCATGTGTGAGTGGACCCAGCACAGTTCAAACTCATTTTGTTCAAGGTCAGCTGTACTTTATTTTAAAGATTTAAAACAATTCCGTTGCTAAAATGACTGCAATTTTGGCATGTGTTTATTTCTCAACCATAATCCTCTATTTTATGTTTTCTACTCCCTATTTCATAGATACTATTTTGTGCCCTTTAAATAAGCTACCCTCCGTGTACATTTTTCTTATCCTTGGGGCTATCTAAATACATGGGTTGTAGGGAGAATGATAATTACCTTGCTTGGAATGCTTCTTCTCCTATAGGAAAGCCAAGGTGGGATAGAGAAGAGAACCATGTGAAAAGAAGTCTGGATTGTGGATTTCTGTTTTTGAAATCTTGTAGCTTCCATTTAACAATTTATGAGCTTAGGAGTGTACTCACATACTTTCATCAAGTTACTTCCAATGTGCAATGAAAACTTGGATATGATTAGGGAGATCATATATGATAGCATATTTGAGATTTCAAGGCTAGCATCTAGTTTAATGTGTGATAAATAAATGGGAATTTTTTTCCCAACTCTCCTTCTCTGGGTCGATAGAAACACACAGGTAACTTTTCCTAGCAGATATATAAGCTCATGCCTAAGAATTTAGCTCAATGAAAAAAAAGCTGTTCTACTTTTCTTCTACTTTAGAAACTATCAGCAGGATAAAATTATAAGCAGTACTTTCCAATTAAATATCCAACTCTACTAATCTGTTTGGATTTTTAATTGTATCTTTTACTACATGATGCCAAAGTGCTTTCCTCCCTAGCATCTGCCAGGAAAGGTATGTAGTCACAGGTACATTAAAGGGTAGTCTGACTACCTCTTCTATTTGGGAATTGTGTCTTGCCATCTGCTTTTATGTGTACTTGGTTGCCTGTTAAGAATCCATGTGCCCTCCAGCCACAAGTTCCACATAGAGCTTCTAATAAGATGAACTTTGCTCTAGGATTTCTCTGTTGTAGATGAAGTATTTTCTACTGGCCAAGGTCATCCTTCCTGCTCCAGGTGCTAATTTGTGCTGCTCTTAATCCACTCATATTATTGATAGCGGAGTCCTTGGTATGTGTTATATTGAAATATTACTAATGTATGAACTGTAACATTAAATTTCTAATCTAATCAATCAAATAGCATACATATGCAGTAGATGCTTGGCTAGTAAAAAGATTAATTGCCATGTGCAATGAAAACTAACTCTCTATAAGGTGAAATATTGCATGTCTCCCACAGAAAGATGGAAGCCTGAACACTGTGTTAAGCTAATGACTACTTCTGCCATTCAACCATATGGATTGCCTTTAAGACAAACCGAAATGAAGATTAAAGGCATGTAAAATCAACTCTCTATTAAAGCGGTTAGGGCTTTTCTCCAGATTCTACAGGAAAATTATGCAATCTGTTGCAAAACCAAGCACTTGTCTCCCAGATGGTGCCCAGAATCTATCTGAGCAAACACTTCTTTCCTGCTCTGTGTAACAACCCAGGCATATTTTTGATTCTCTGTGCTTGATTATGCATCTGAAGACATTTACACGGGAAGGACCTTGTAGAGTTGCTGTGGATTTGCATTGT
Organism: Ailuropoda melanoleuca; assembly: GCF_002007445.2. Lineage (NCBI taxonomy): Eukaryota > Metazoa > Chordata > Mammalia > Carnivora > Ursidae > Ailuropoda > Ailuropoda melanoleuca. Next base: position 57,539,266 of record NC_048229.1, read on the forward strand.
AAAACTCCACAATGTTGTAATATACACTTTGAGGGCAAACCTGAAGTTATGAAGTAAAAAATGATGCTTTTTTTTTAATGTACTATTTATTTCCCTGATTTGCTGGCTTTCTTCCCCCCATAAGTATTCTGCATTTGGCTGATCAGAGAGTAAGGCCATGAGTCTTTGATTGTTGATAATCTTTTGTCAATTAACGTGGACCTGATTGCTTTTTGGCGGGCCTATTGTGAATTTAATTATTGGTGGTAGGAAACATGCTTTTTTTTTAAATAAATAATATTTATTTTGTTATATTAGTCACCATACAGTACCTCCCCAGTTCTCGATGCAATGTTTCATGATTCATTACTTGCATATAACACCCAGTGCACCATGCAATATGTGCCCTCCTTAATACCCATCACCAGCCTATCCCAATCTCCCACCCCCCCTCCCCTCTGAAGCCCTCAGTTTGTTTCCCAGAGTCCACAGTCTCTCATGGTTCATTCCCCCTTCTGTTTACTCCCCTTCATTCTTCCCTTCCTTCTCCTACCGATCTTCCTATTTCTCATATTCCATAAATGAGTGAAACCATATGATAATTGTCTTTCTCTGCTTGACTTATTTCACTTAGCATAATCTCCTCCAGTCCTGTCCATGTTGCTGCAAATGTTGTGTAATCTTTCTTTCTGATAGCTGAGTAATATCATTGTATATATGGACCACATCTTCTTAATCCAGTCATCTGTTGAAGGGCATCTCAGCTCCTTCCACGATTTAGCTGTTATGGATAATGCTGCTATGAACATTGGGGTGCATATGGCCCTTCTCTTCACTACGTCTGTATCTTTGGGGTAAATACCCAGTAGTGCAATGGCTGGATCATAGGGTAGCTCAATTTTTAACTTTCTAAGGGACCTCCACACTGTTTCCCAAAGTGGCTGTACCAACTTGCATTCCCACCAACAATGTAGGAGGGATCCCCTTTCTCCACACCCTCTCCAACATTTGTAGGAAACATGCTTTTAAATATTACTGAGAGTATTTGAACAGAAAGATCATTCTTATTTAAATGGATGCCTGGAAAGGTTTTAGTTTCTTTCTGCATGTAGAGTAAATATGTTGTTTACATATTTAGGGAATAGTGATTGTTGGTGAATGCTACTGAGGATAAAGGTCAGGCATTATTGGCCACATCTTTTCCAGCAATTTTGCCTGGGTTCCTTGTCTTCTTCATGCCTGTCACTTATTCTGTTCTTCCTTGGCTTGACTAACTCCAGGTATCCTCAAGCTCCTGTCAGAGGTTCTTAGTCCAGGAAAATGTTTCTCAATGCTTAGAACTGAGTTAGGTGTCTGTTATTTGCTTCCAATGGAATAGTATTCAGTACCCAGAAGAAAGGAACTATCAAGCAATGAAAGACAAGGAGGAGGTGCTTACCTACATATTGCTTAGTGAAAAAAGCCATCTGAAAAGGCTACATATGTTACTATTACAAGTGTATGGCATTCTGAAAAAAGCAAAACTATAGAGATAGTTAAAAGATCAGTGGTTGTCCGGGATTCAGCAGAGGGGAATGAGTGAATAGGTGGGACACAGAGGACTTTTAGCATAGTGAAACCATTCTATACAAAATTTTACTAGCCTATTGTTCTAAAACTGTACTAATTTTTTTTAAACTTAATGGTGGATATATGCCATTATGCAGTTGTTAAAGCTCCTAGAAATGTACAATGCAAAAAGTGAATCTTAATGTAAACCATGGGCTATAGTAATAAGAAGAATTAATCAATATTAGCTCATTAACTCCAGCAAGTATACTACCCTAATTTTGGATGTTAATATGAGGGAAACTGTACATTTGTAGAGTGAGTATAGGGTTGAGTATGTAGAGTTCTCTGTATTACCTGTTCAGTTATTCTGTAAATCTAACCCTGTGCTAAAAAGTCTATTAATTATTAAAATAATGCATTAAAAATGTTGACACTCAAATCGTATAGCAGTTACAAATAATATAAGATTTAGTCACAATTCTTCTTTTCCACGTCTCTTAATCCTCCCTCAAACAAACAGATTCTGTACAGATTTGTGGAATCCTCAATTAATATGAGAAATCAACATTTTTACCCATGTTTAAAAGGTGATGGGATGGCATTGAGAGGTGAAATATATCAATGCTTAAAAATTATGTTAATGTGTTTTTCTTAAAGATACTGAAAGGAAATATTTGTCATCCATATGGATTTTAATATCATTGAACATAGTTTTCTGTGTCACCAAAATTCATTATATACATATATTTGTTTTTTAGAAGCTTTTTTTTCATTGATTTGCTTAATATAATGACATATAAGCTATGATTCCTGAACAAGGGGCTCATAATCAAGGTGAATAACAGATGCATACATAGGTTTAACTTACTGTGTTGTCTCATATGTATAATTATATCAGTATGTTAATCTCACAAGTAATTTAAAATATTTTTTCTGAACTAAAACAGTATTAGGCATATCACAGGGTGGAAAGGAGACTTTCTGTACTTTTTAAAAATGAAGTAAGAGACATCAGTGTGAATTAAGTCTTTGGCAAGATAATTGGCCATGAAAGGTTGTATTCTGGACTTCCCTGGCTGATTTTGTCATTGTTTTATGCATTTGGAGATATATTTATGGAACAAGTTTGAGGATAACTGACATTAGCCAAGTCATAAAGCATAAAAATGTTCTTATGTCTTACTATAGCAAGTATATCCATATCATATGTTCAGAGGAAGGGGTGTAAAGGTGAATGTCTTTGAGAAACTGAAAAGGGAGTTTCAGGCAAAGGGTGCTTTAAATGTCCTGTGAAGAAGAATGGATTCCAGTTTATGAGCAGGAACTAAGGTATCAGAAATTTTTGAACATAAAATGTATATGACAAATGGTTCACTTGGGATCCTTGACCCTAAGAATACTGTAAGTTGTGGCTTCTCTAACGAAGAAGGGGAAAGGACCTAACCCTTTGGCAGAATATCTCATTAGAAGTCTGTTGTAGTTAATCAGTTGAGAGAGACTGACATAATTATAACAGATGAGACTGGTATAATTACAATAGATGACAGTAGAGATAAAGAAAATAAGAGATGTATCTCTAAGACATCTGAACTAAAATCAAATAGATTTAGCTATTGATGGAGCCCTTACCTTGTCCAAAAGTGGCTCTGTATCTTTCAGTTGGGTGGATTTGGTGATTTTGCATCCAGTTAACTAGATGACTTCCCTAGATGATATTGTGTTTGGAGCACCACTGGTCAATCATGCACATATTTCAACCAGGTACTCTTGAAGAGCAATAGTCCTCTTCTGCCAGCGGACATATAGTTTAAATTTCAGAAACCACTAGTATTAAACATGTTCAGTTTTTGAAAATCCATATGATAGAATAATTCACAACTGAGGAACTTAAGAATCCGTAGGGGAAATAAGGTTAGGAAACCAAGTTCTCTGAGAAGAACATTATATTAATGAACTTTTGCATATGCTATTATGGTTACATAGTATTATACTGCTTATTATTTTGCTTTAGTAAAGATATCTGGCATTTTTTAAAAAATATTTTATTTATTTATTCCATAGAGATAGAGACAGCCAGTGAGAGAGGGAACACAAGCAGGGGGAGTGGGAGAGGAAGAAGCAGGCTCATAGCGGAGGAGCCTGATGTGGGGCTCTATCCCATAACGCCGGGATCACGCCCTGAGCCGAAGGCAGACGCTTAACGGCTGTGCCACCCAGGCGCCCCATATATCTGGCATTTTATACATCTAAATACATAGGACTGCTTATCCTTAATCTAAATTCTGTTTATTATACCTATGTAATACAAACTCTTGAGATTTGACACTATTTGAAATTTTTGTTACTGTCATATCTTACATATCATCTAGAGACTTATTTCAGAATTAATTTAAGCATAAACCATTTCCTTAATAATTTATATTAGTTTTCTGGGTGGATCATAAGTAGATATGTTCCTTTGTTTTACTTTTTCTTTCTTTTTAATAGTGTAGTGGTGTCTTCAAAGGGAAAAATACCCTGTAATTTGGCAGCTTTACATAAACATAATTCCAAATCTCTTGTGACAGAGGAAACCATTTCATACTTGCTATGAGTTCATCAAATTTAGGATGTTGTGATTTCTGAACCTCAAGGTTTACTTTGGGTCTTTACTATGATATAGTAAAGTATCCGGATTTGGTTGGAAGACCATGAGTCCTTAATGAAGGCTTTTGTTTAAGTACTCTTTAGTTCTTAAAGAAAGCTCGTACTTTAAGACAAGCAATTTTTAAGTTGTATTTTGATTGTATTTTGGAATTAAAATGTGTTCATTATTTTTTCTGTAAATGCTTGGCAAGCCTTATCCGTAAAAGCCCAAATAGTAAATATCTTAGCCCTAATGGGCCATATGGTCTCTGCCACAACTACTCAACTCTGCCTTTATCAAAGGAAAATAGGTATAGATAATGTAATAAAGCCATTAACAAAGGCGAGGTGAGGTGGCGGGGCTTGGCCTACAGGCGTTAGTTTCTGACTCCTGATTGAATGGTATATAACACAGTAAATGAAATGATGGAGTATACAACACTATACACAAACTGTAGGCTAAATACCCTTCTTATTCAACTTTTAGTTAGTGTGGTGTCAGCTCTTTACTCTCTTTCTATTGCTGATTATGAATATTTTATTAAAACCACCCAACTGATATGGCTTAAGGCATCAAATAATGTAAATCGATTAAATAAATTGGCCAAGGGAAAACAGTGGTAAAAAAATTACTCTTGGGGTACATTTGATTCATAAGAGGTGTATAATAATAAAATCCAAAATTTGGCTCTTTTTTGTCTCCAATGCAAAGAAAGCCGGTCAATTATAAAAATTTTTTGGCAAAAATATTTTTACAAAATTTAATAACTTGAAATTAGGTATTTCTGCATTCCTACTTAAAAAAAAACTTTCTCAAATAAAGAGAAAATATGATGTGGTACACTATTGAGGTGTCTGGAGAGAACAGAACAATAGATCACATAGGGATTTTCTTTTTAATGCTTTCTTAAAGTAAGACATTGTAACACCAAATGAGAATTTTTTGTGTTTCAATAATGAAATAGCAAATGATAAATTAATAACCTTGAAATTATACTTTACTGATGCTGTTCCTTTGTTTGTGGAAGGCAGCTTTACGATGGTTGCTGGGATCCAGAAATGCCACTGGCTGGTGGTCTGGTCTGAGCTAAGGACAGAGTAGAATTTTGAGAATATCAAGTAATGTTGTCATGAGGAATCTGACTAGCTTTTGATGTTTGATGGCTGACAGCTATTAAGCCTCATCCTTCCTTCTTTTCCTTGTACCCTACCTCTGGACAAACTGATAAAAATACCTGAGTGTTTCTTTCTTTGTCCCTGGCAGTGGATTCAGACAAGACAAGTCTCTGTTTCTGTGCAGATGTCTCACTTTGGCTCCACCCCCTAACCACAATAAACACCTGGGGCCAGCCTCTTTTCCTTGCTCTTTCAAGCCATTCTGGACCTTTTTAGGGAGGCCTGCCTTGTTTTCTCTAGACCTCTCAATTACCTAAGTAATACCTCTTTTCATATACACTTGGTGTGTGTGTTGGGGAGGGGATGTTTTCAGTGTTGACCTCTAAATCTAACTTTAGGTGGGTGAAAATCTGAGTTTCTGCCCTGTTCCAGTATAAGCCTGACCACCATCAACATCATCCTCACCACCATGAGCTCTTCTACAGAGGTTATGGTGCAATTAGAGCTTTGCATCAGGAAAATGCTTCTAGCACCTCTCTAGATGCAGAGAGGAGGTGGTAGGGTCTTGAACAGGAGTTATGACATTTGGCCAGGCAAAAGAAGAAGAAGGGTAAATATGAATAAGTTAAGAGAATTTGGGAAGTGACTGAATGTATGTTTGCAGTACCACAGATGGAATGATAGAGGCAGAGAAAAGCAAAAAAGAAAAGAATCAATGACCACACCAAGGTTTCAAACTTTGGTGATTAGTCTTAGGACGCCAGAAGAAAGAGAGCCGAATTTGTCAGAAAATAAGACCTTTTCTGGAAATGCTGAATTTGATCTTCTGTCGGGTTATCCAGTTAAAAAATAACTAGAAGAGAACTGGAGCTGGAACTATCTAGCAGAGGACTAGACATGAGGATGAGGAGTCATCTCCATAATGGTAGAAGAAATTATATTACTGGATAAAGTCCTTAAGGGTGAAAGCTTAGAAGAGAAGGGAACGGTGGGATATTTTACATATTATAGTTATATGTCAGGAAAGATACTGAAGTAATGAGAAGGAGCTTTGGAGTACTTTAGTAGCAAAATAAGTAGTTCCTTCAGAACTACAGGTCATCAACACCAATTTAGGTGATCCATACCAGATTGCATCTTGTCAAAAAAATCAATTGTTTAAACATACTCAAGAGTTTGAGGTCCTAATGTAAAATGCCATTGACTACAATTAAATTTTACTTACTGAGTTGATTCAATTAAGAGACAATAAATTCTGAGTGTTGATGATAGGATTTGTAAAATTATCAGGCTCTTCGACCATTCTGGCCAAAGTGGCCAAGGAAAGGAAAGAAATTTATAATTTCATGGTTGAATGGCATAATGAGTGCTATTAACTTAATTAGTCATTATTAAAGTAACACTCTGCTGGAAACAATAGTGATTCTTTGGGGCATGGGGCTTTTCAATTCTACCTAAAATATTTTCAGAAGTCATATATGTCACAAATCTTTAAGTTAACAGTTTATGCATGATTTTCTGTTACCTGGATTTTTAACAATATTGCCCTTGGAATATTGCTTTAAAAAGACATATAACTAAATGGTATAGAGATGACTGCATAAAAATAAAGGCACTAAAAATGAGTTTGAGATACATTTTACTTAGCCTTGAATACTAAATAAAGAGAAGTGAGTTGGTTTGATGTTCCTGTCAGACTCATATAAATATCTTTGAAAAAAAAGAAAATATGCGCTCCCTAGGAGACACAGTTAGGTGAGGCAGATTGTCATGGAAAATGTCAACTTGGTGATTCTTGCCTGACTTAAAATCTTCAAGTATTGAAGCTAGTAATGAATGGTGGAAATTTCAGAAATGAATGAGAAAATAAGCAGAGTAAATTATATATGTATTTCCATGTCCTCTGTAACATATATAAATTGAACACATTCCATGTGTCCTGTAATTCCCATTAATACAATGACGAAAGACTAATATGATCTCTATAAGGCTAGCAAACATATTTTATTTGCTTCATATCAAGAAAGGGGTCATGATACAGTTGAAGGTCCTTCAATATTGCCTTGTCTAATAATAGAGCTGATCAATTGTTTCTCTGTACTTTGGGGAATAGAAAAGACTGAAGGGCATGTGTAGACCATGGTTGGCCTTTTTGCCTAAGTTCTACAATGATGAGAGAACGCTCATTTTCACAGATAAACAGCTGTAAACATCATCTTATACTGAGGTCAGTTCCATTCTAATTTGAACCATAAGGCCCTCAGAAACTTTGTATTCATATGTTTCAATTAACATGGCCCAATCTATTGTCAAAACCAGAGCTGTAGACCTGAAATCATCTCCATCATAGACACATAAAGACCTCCAAATTTCTCCACTTGCTATGGAAACAGCATATGCTTCTGCTATATACAAAGATAAAAGATAACTAAATGATTGTTCTTAAAACCTATTTTTTTCTTCTTTCCACCCTTCATTTATGCCTTTTTCCCTCCCCTTTAATTCTGCTGGCCAATTCAGAGGTATTGTAGACCTGTTACCCTTTACCGTGTATTTTTTATCAAAGAGACATTGCAAGAGTCTGTTAATACTATAGAAAAAACGCAAAGCCCTTTAAAGCAAAAGTATAAGAATAATTTAGTGAGATCTATGAAAAGTTTTTATTTCTAACATTTTACAAATTTGTTACATATTGTAGGATGAATTTTCCTAGGGTAATATATTGCATATTATTTTTCCATAGCAAGACACATTAATTGCCTGGGGATTGAAGTACAACTGTGTAAAAGATTTATCTTTTATTGCCCGGCCAAACAATTACAGAGAGACTATTTACTGAAGGCCATGTTCATGAATAATATGGCAGGAATTGGTCTAAAAGCATTAGACTGTTTAACAATATTTTTCATTTTGTTTGTGTTTAAATATTTAAATTGAATTTCTTTAGTGTTCTAGTTCTTTGAATTTTGGTGACTATATGGAAAAATGTAATTGCCTTCTTTGTTTAAAAGTTTAAAATTTTTCATCTGCCCTCTACTTCCTCATAGAAAAAAAAAGCACCTCTTTCCATATTGATTGCACTACAGCTTTTGAAGAGGAAAAAAAATGACTAAAACTATTGCTTTACATTTTTAGCTTTCTGAAATTTTCTTCTTTTTAGATATGTAACTGAAATCATAAATTCATGTGAATATTTGGCAGTGATCGGTCAGTCTGCTTAATATGGTCACCCCAAGTGAATAACTTTGACTCCAATATGTAATTGCTTCAGAAAGCTGTGTATTTTTCTTAATTATGGGGGCAGCTAATTCATACTTACACTCATATATCCTCCCTATATGAATAAACCTAAAAATTAGTGATTTTTCCTCTTGATAATCAATTTGCTTCAATTTTCTAACATATCATTGGTAAAAAGTGGGAAGTTGACAAGTAATTGCTAAAAAGCAGAATGATAAATGCAAATTTAAGAATCAAAACAGAATTTCATTGGATTAATGTGGTTCGTATGCTTAATGCATCCCTCATAGTTTATACTGTGAATTAGGTACTTAAGGAATATCAAAAAAAAGCTTAATGGCTATTTTCAAAAACTATGGGTCTAAACAAAGATGTTTCAATATTTATAGCTATTCATAAATATTAAGTAGAAAAACTGAGACTTTCCTATTAAATAGTAGATTTGGGCTATATGCATGATATCTTAATTCCCAAATGCCATTCTAACTCTTACAAATGGTACAATTTTTCTTGTTAAACGATCACATGAAACTGTATTTTAGGCTTAGGCTCTGGTTGTTAGACATTTCTTTCTTTACTGTCTTAGAAACCAAGAAGAATTATGTTGATGGAAAACTTGCAGGCCAACATATTTGATATCCAGCGATGCTTATGATGGATCTGTTGCCATTAAGAGGGCATACTGCTATGGATGGAGACAAACTTTCTTTAAGCCATCCATACATTTAGTTCATCCCGTGTATCCCAAACAAGCATGCACGTTTCCCTTATTGAACGGTAAAAAGAATACTATGAAATTTTATAACTAATGTTAAAAAAGATACCAACCTGCCATGCTTAAGTTGAATTCTACCCCTGCTCCAAAGAGCATAAACAGGACAAAGAGTACTGTGATTGGTTCAGTGTAGGGAAATGTGCCAAATTCTGTAGTCAGGGGATCGGGAGCTGTTGCCAAAGGAATATGGATTTTCTGTCCAGCCAAGGATAGAATGGCATCATTTTATTGGTCACTGTTTCCTTACTGATTTCTTCTTTTTTTTTCCCCCTACTTAAACTTTATTTTATTTTAGTGTTCCATGATTCATTGTTTAAGATTTTATTTTTATTTATTTATTTATTTTCCTTACTGATTTCTAATATTGCTTATCTTATTAAAAGTTTGCTTCACATAAGTCAAGCAGAGAAAGACAATTATCATATGATTTCTTTCATCTATGGAACATAAGAACTAGGAAGATCGGTAGGGGAAGAAAGGGATAAAGAAAGGGGGGTAATCAGAAGGGGGAATGAAGCATGAGAGACTATGGACTATGAGAAACAAACTGAGGGCTTCAGAGGGGAGGGGGGTGGGGGAATGGGATAGACTGGTGATGGGTAGTAAGGAGGGCACGTGTTGCATGGTGCACTGGGTGTTATACGCAACTAATGAATCATCGAAATTTACATCAGAAACTAGGGATGTACTGTGTGGTAACTAACATGATATAATAAAAATAAAAGAAAAAAAAAGAAAAAAGTTTGCTTCACTTAACTCAAAATAAAGTTAAATTAATTTCCAAGTGATTCCAAATAGCTCCTACACTGGCGTGGTGCTAAAAAATAAAGTTTTATTTTTATTTTTATTTTTTTTAGGTTTTTTTTTTTAAAGATTTTATTTATTTGTTTGTTAAAGAGAGAAAGAGAGAGAGCACACCAGCAGAGGAAGTGGCAGGCAGAGGGAGAAGCAGGCTCCCCATTGAGCAAAGAACCCAATGCGGGACTCAATCCCAGGACTCTGGGATCATGACCTGAGATGAAGGCAGATGCTTAACTGCCTGACCCATCCAGGCGTCCCCATTTTTTAGGTTTAAATGTTCCTAAGGTAAGAGAATAATCAGAACGAACACAGTATAAGAAGGTACAATACTTCACATGGCCCTAAATTCTGTCTTCACCGTCTGACTCATGTATGATCCATAGGCTATGTCTTAAGGCTTGGAATTTATGCCAGAACATGTTTTTTATGGCTTGCCTACAATAATTAATTTAATCATTGTACTTTTTGGAAATAGAGGCAAACAAACAACAAAAAATAGCTTGTGAAGGGGAACCTGCATGGCTTAGTTGGTTAGGCGAATGACTCGATTTTGGCTCAGGTCATGATCTCAGGATCCTGGGATCAAGCCCTGCATTGGGCTCTGCGCTCAGAGGGGAGTCTGCTTGAGATTCTTTCTCTCTTCCTCTGCCCCGCCTCCTACTTGCTGCATGCGTGGGCATTCTCTCTCTCTCTTAAGTAAATAATCTTTTTTTTTTTTTAATGGCAGATCTATAAAATGAATATGACCAAAATTCAATACTCCTTGGTCCTGATAAACCCACTTGATGCTATTGAGTCAGGGGGATAGGAAGACCAACAAACAAGCTACATTTTTCCAGATGTTAAAGATCTGAAAACAGATTATAGGAACAGCTTAGCCTGCTCCGAATTAGCTTTACCAACCAGATTGCTAAAGCTAAAGGAAAAGAAAAGTAGAATGCCTAGTAAACCCAGGAGATTTTCCAACAAGGGATTGTGAAGGATGTTTGCTGGTACAGATCGCTACATGGGATAAACCCAGTTTTATGTTTCTATTTACATATTAATTGTAATTCAACTATGGCATAATTAGGGAGGCTCAATCCATGGTTGTATAAAAACACCAATTGCATAAACAATAAGTATTGGGCTTTTGAGGATTGATACAAAGTTTACTTAAAATGCTGTCACAGTTCTTGTCTCTTGATTTTATTCATGTTGTTTCCATTTTAATGATTGATTTATTATTTCTCATAAATTGAAATGAAGCTACTTTTGGCAGCAATACTCTTTCATCCCATTATAATTTCACATGGAAAAAATTTTCTTAAAGACTTTAGACATCACAGTTAGTGATTTTTTTTTTCAAACAAGGGAGTAGAATAAATGGAATCTATCACAGAAGGTTGAAAATTATTTGTTTTATGCATGGAGATTAGAATAGTATCATGATAAATTGATATGTTATATTCTTTAGGGGTTCAAGAAGATAAAATTAAAATATTTAGGATTTCAAACACCAAGCAGCTATAAAAAAAGAATTAGAACTAAACCATTACATAAATGTAACACTAAACAAATCTCAATATAACTTATGAAACATACGAAAGATGATAGAAATCTCTGTATAATCTCTGTATAATGCATTAGGAACTCAGGGGCAAAGGAGGTGCGAGGTGATTATTTTCTAGGCAATTTTGCAAAATATGTGAAGAAGTCTGAAGCTATTGATCTGAGGAAGAAGAGAAAGACAGACCTCTATCTCTTCTTTGGCTTTTTGTTCTTTCTTTCTCATCTCATCCTTCTCTTTTACATCTTTTTGTCTCATCTTTCTCTTCAGTTATTTTTATATCTAACCTTTTCCTTCGATTGAACCTGATTTTTCCCAAATCTCTTAATCATCATGAAATATCTATTGTGGTATCCCTTGTTTAATACGTATGTAATGATTAGCTATCGAGATTATTGCAGAGGTTTGGTGGGAGGGCAGGGGGATGGGATGCAAATGTGAAATATTCACTATGAAGAAATATTAGGTGTGACGCTATGGTCATGCTGCCATTTCTGTCCCACTTTGTTAAATGGCTACTTTATTTGCTCAGTAGAATTACCTCTGTAACAGGAGATTTTAAACAGTTTGTGCTCTGAACCCCATAAGCAGTGTGGTGAAGTCTAAGGACCTCTCCTCCTTAGGATTACAAAGGAAACAAATTATGACAAATACATTGATCAAGATATTAAAAAATACAAATTTGTAATATAATAATACATAGGTTTTTTCATTAAAATATTAAATAGCCTGTCCAACTGTGTTATAATAACAATCATAATTTCAAAAGAGTGATGACATGAATGATATTTATAGATACCTACACAAATGTAACTTAATAGGAAAAAATACAGATATGAAACATCTGTGGCTTTTATTGGTGACAAAGTCACAAGTAACTGATTATACTGCGGCTTGATAATATTTTCAATCCAAATTCCTATTTGAAAGTAGTGCAAACTTTCAGTTAAAAGCTAATAAAACTAGAGATGTACTTTGGTTTTATTTGCCATCTAAATTCAGAATAACCTCAATTCCATCCAGAGGTCCCATATTAATAACTCTTGCTGTAGATACAAATCCATATTGTTTCATCACTCAGTTGATATCATCAATTTCTCTAAACCAGAAGTTTACAAATTATTGGACCAGCAATTCACCAGGGAGCTTTTTTTTAAATTTTCTTTTAAAAAGTCTGCTTCTAGGGCCTCAAACAGAGCTCTGGGCAGCAGTGTTCTAGATAACTATAATGCACAGCTGCAGTGGGGGACCTTTTAAAGAGAAGTGGCCTCTCAGACTCCTCTGTGAACCCATGCCAAGAAAATTTTCTCAATCTAGTTCCTAATACTTCCCAAAACAATAGCAATGGCAGCAACAACAGAAATACTTAAACGAGCAGAGACATAGCTGCAATATCTCTCATGCAAGTAGCTGTTAGCAAATTGCCAGATAATGAGTGTGTGTGTGTGTGTGTGTGTGTGATATTCCTAAAATATCAGCTATATAGAAAAATAGCATCTAAACAATATAATCAACAGGATTGGATTTATTTCTCTAATACTAACTCTATATTATAGACACATGGTTTAATTATTCAGAGTTCAATTTGGAGAGGAAAAAAGAGATGGCATACACACAGCACCTATTTTAGTGTCTAGCAGAGTAAGCACTTACATAACAGCTGTGGTTATTATTATTGCTGTCATTGTTATTTAATATCTGCTGCAGGATTGAATTTTCTCTTTTCACGCTCATCGCAATCCCGGTAGCAGAGTACGTCTTTGCTTATTACGGTAAGCATCAATCTCTTTCTATTTATTTTGTCTATTTCATAGTTCTTTTAGAATAGGTTATCAATATTCTCAAAAATAAGAGGTGTTTATATTGTAGGTGTCCACTTTGATGAGGATGAAAATCCCAAACTTCCTCCTTCTACCAGCAGTGAGGACTTGTTCAGTCAGATATAGGGGGATTAGAAGAGACCCACATAATACGAAGAATGTGATTCTTACCTAGAAAGTCGGAGGGGATTATTGAAGATATTCAAGAGATAAAAGAGAACTCCAAATACCCTTCAGAGACCAATTCACTATGACATAAATATGGAAAAAATAATGTCTCTGACTTATATCCAGATATGTGTGAGTATGTGTGTGGAGGCACATCTCCTGTTGTTGTTATTGTTGTTTTCCAGTATTAGTTCCAACTGACAAAATGTGGATAAAATCAAATGATAAATTCATTACTAAAGCAATTCAGAGATGTTATAAATTCTAATCAAGTCAAACAACAAGGTACTCCTGAGAAAAGTGAACACCATTTCAAAAAGAGGCTTAATATGGTTAAGATGGAAGAAGGATGCTCACACTCCCTCTTCCCCTAATAGCAACTAAAAGAAAATATAAAGATACTTATTGGAGGATTCTGGAAATTAAATAGGAACAGATGGACAAGATAGGAGAATCAAAGCTCAGATGATTCCTAAGGCAATGAGTTAGCTATTTTTTTCCTCCCATATTTCCTGACTTAGACCCTCAGTCAGCTCAAACCACCAAATAGATGTAGAGAGATGATATTCCTCTCAGACAGAAAATAACCAGAGAATTAGGAAGAGGGTACTGTACAATGGATCTTTTTTGATTCTCCTGGCCCTACCCAAGTTATGCTTCAGTTACAGAATTGGATCTGTGTGTTGACAGTGGGTTGTGGTGGTGAAGACAGTGATCCTGGAGGCTATTTTCTCTTGCCACTTTGCCTAGTGCAGACTTGGTCATGGGGAGTGTGAAACAGTGCAGGGAGACTAAACCCCCCACTTTCTAGCAAGAGCAGTGGGGAAAATTAGAAACCTTGGGAGCCCTTATGGTCTGAGTGAGAACTAGCATGAGTGTGAGAAACTCCTGGTGGCTGCAGTCTTAGGACACCCCCCACAATTTTTAGGGTTTGCTTTTTAGGAATTTCACCAAGTGCCATGGTATCATGACAAGGGAAATTCCCTATGGCTCTGGCAAGAGGAGGTGAGGAAGGATACTTGTGAAATATCCCCAGAGTGTTCTGTAAAGTAACAGTTTACACTCTGGGGTAACTGAATTTGCCAGAGGCTTACCCCACTTTGGGGTAACAGCATTTCTCCAGTTCCATCTCCCTTATCCTTTCTTTCTCACCTAAGTTGAGGGAATGCTAAGAAACAGTTATGAAAGTCACTTCCTAGAAACCTGGGATAACTAAAAACTGAGAATTAATCATAAGATTATGGAATGCTCCTCCTCACCTGTTCCTAATTACCATACCAGTGAACTCCAATCTAACAATAGCAAGTTATAGTTAAAAGAACTGCAAGGTATCTACTATAACCAAGGAGGAGTTCTTAGGGAAGTCCAAAGACAACAAGAAAGACAAAATACCAGAGGACTTTGAAGCCTCAGGCACATTCAGCTACAGCAGATATTAAACACAGACCAACTTCTGGTTACATTAACATAAATTCTCCCATAAGAGCCTTATTTACTTCAGTTCCTATTATCCAATACATTATGTTCAGCTTTTAACAAAAAATTATAAGGGTAATGTTAATGGGAAAGAAAAAACACATTCTCAAGAGACAAAAGAAGCATCAGAACTAGACTCAGATATGATTCAGGTTTTGTAATTATCAGAATATAAAATAACTATGATTAATCTGTTAAAAGCACTAATGGAAAAAAAGAAAAAATATAAGAATGGATGGGTAAGATAAGCAGAAAGATGAAAACTCTAAAAAAGGGAATCAAAAGGAAATGCTAGATGTTAATTTAGATAATTAGATGGTTGTATGAATATAAAGTTTGAGAAGTATCAGCCTCAAACATGATTAGCAAGTAGGTTTCACATAAGATTTAATGGACTTTAATCTCTCTCTCAAGGCAGATACCCATGTGCCTTGCCCTGAGAGTCCTATTCAGGACAAATTTTGGGGCACCAATGTCTCATTCAGTTGAGCATCTGGCTCTTGGTTTAGGCTAGGGTCATGACCTTACGGTCGTGGGATCGAGCCCTGCTCAGGCTCTGTGGTCAGCATGGAATCTGCTTAGGATTCTCTCTCCCTCTCACTCTGTCTCTCTTTCTCAAATAAATAAATAAATAAATAAATAAAATCTAAAAAACCCCCAGACAAACAAGTTTTTATCTTCTGAGCCAGGAGACCAGCACTCATAGGGTAGTTTCCATCTTGGATAAGGAAAAAGAATTCTAAAATATTTTGTCTGGATAATGCCCAAGAAACATTTAACCTAATGCTCTCGTTACAGATGTAGCTACTGTGAGTTAGAGATTCTTGTGCTTTCTTTGATATTAGCAAAACTGATTGGGATTTTCATATAAAGGGGATGTTTGTGGTTCTCTCCAATACTAAAGGAAGCTTAAGCTGGGTTATAGCACTACTGAAAAATCTGATCCTTGGGATGTTTAAGCATACCAAATTTCTAATACTCGACCTATAACCTAAGAGTCTAAAATGATATGCATATCTGGAAAATAGAAGCTAAATAGAATATGGTAAATTTCCATCAGGCTGACAGTTTTATCCCCCTCTCCTTCTCATCATTACTGTTCTTTGACAGTGCCATCAAAGTTAAAAAGCAAGTTGAAACTCAGTTAAAATCAGTCCTCAAAAAAGTCTACAGGTTTGAAAGTTCAGGAGTCATCTTTGCCAGTTTTGAGTTGAGAAAACTGAAATCCTGAGAGCTGAAAGTAACTTAGGTATGACCTTACTTCAGGTGGGTCATGTGACTCTAACTGTAGTTGTTTGCAAGGCATTCAAGTGAAGCTTAATGAATTAATGTGTGAATACAGGCACACCTTGTTTTATTGTACTTTATTGTGCTTCACAGATACTGTGTTTTTCACAAATTGAAGGTTTTTGGCAACCCTGAATTAAACAAGTCTGTTGGCGCCATTTTTTTTCCAACAGCACTTGCTCACTTTGTATCTTTGTGTCACATTTTGGTAATCCTTCCTAATATTTTGAATTTTTTCATTATTACTATATTTGAATTGCTGAAATCTCATGATAAAATTTTAACAGAAGAGGAGTTGCTTCTTATGGATGAGCAAAGAAAGTAGTTTATTGAGATGGTATATCATGCTGGTGAATGTGCTGTGAAGTTTGTTGAAATGACAACAAAGGATTTAGAATATTACATAAGCTTAGTCGGTAAAGCAACAGCAGGGTTTGAGAGGATTGACTCCCAGCTTTGAAGGAAGTTCTGTTGTGGGTAAAATGTAAACAGTATTTTATGCTACAGAGGAGTTATTGGTAAAAGAAAGAATCAATATGACAAACTTCGCTATTGTCTTACGAAACTGCCACAGGCACCCCAGCCTTCAGCAACCACCACCCTGACCAGTCAGCAGCTATTAGCATCAAGGCAAGACCCTCCAGGAGCAAAAATATTGCTACTCATTGAAAGCTCAGTTGATGGTTGCATTTTTTAGCAATAAGGTATTTTTAAATGACGGCATGTACATTTTTTTCTAGGTGTGATGCTATTGCATGCTTAATAGGCTATGGTAGAGTGTAAACACAACTTTTAAATGCACTGGGAAGCCTAGAAATTCACTTGACTCGCTCTGTTGCAGTATTTGCTTTATTGAGGTAGACTGGAAGGAACCTTCAGTACTTCCAAGGTAGGGCTGTAAATCAATCAATGCATACATGTGTTGATTTAAAATGCTTTAAAATGTAAACTAAAATATTTAAAACATACCTTAAGTAACCATGTCAGTTGAATTGCTTAAAACCACATCCAGTGGAATTCCAGTCTTTGTATATTTGAACATAATACTATGCTCTTCCTTTAATAGATTGTTTCTCTTAAACTATCATAATAATTTCTGATATGTGAGGAAAGAATAAAGTCCTTTGAAAGTCAAACAAGTCATAAGCTAAAAAAATACAAAAACTGTTTTTCAGCTATAACCATCTAAAAGGTATTGTGCAAGAAGTATATTTTACATTGAGGCAATCTCCTTAGGAAATGCTACAATATACCCAATTTTCTTGTAGAGGAATTTCCACTGTTTTAAATCTCATTCTCTTTTATTTTTCCAGATTTTTTTGTAATACAGCTCAGGAGATGGGTGACAAAAACAACATAATGAATTTCCAGGCTGCATAATTTATGACTTCATACTCACAGCAACAGTTTTAACCTCCACTCATATTTACATTTGCCCTCTATTTCCCAGATTCAAATGGTCTTTCTAAGGAGATTGGTTTCATGCAGAGACAGGATAGTAATCAGAAATTTCTACCTTACTCACTATAAATCAGAGTGATTTCTGTCCACATTTGTGACCACCATTGAAACAAAATGCACCTCTGACTGGGGGATGCATGTGGGCTATTAACTGCTAGAGTTCTGATTTCCAATAAAGATACTTTTGCAATTTGTTTAATGCTTCCAAAAGAAGGGCGTGGTTTCCTGGCATATCAGAACAATTTAGATAACAGCCGAAGTCCTTGCTAGTTCATAAAAACATTGTAAGTACCATAATTATAACAATGTTTGTGATGCAGAAAACGAAAATAGGAAAGATGAAAACAGGGAAGCATATATTTTATTGATATCTGAAAAAGTGAATCGCAGATAGAAGCACCTTTTAAATTCAGACACTTCTGCAGAAGTAAATCAGAACAGGACGCTTCCTTCCATCACCTTAAGTAGATGGGAGCATGTGAGGGGATTACAGCAGAAATGCTATCAACAATGGCAAAAGATGAATAAATTACTTGAACGTTTGAGTCAGAAGAAACTGACATTCAGAAGACCCACGCAGGCCAGACAGTCCATTATCCATTTAACCACATAACTGACTTAGACACAACTGCCTGATCATGGCTGGCCCAGATGCTTTAGCTAGAAAACTGTCTGCAACGGCTAGGCATCTGGATATAGCAATTGCTAGAATGAGGATGAGATAACTTACAAGAACCCAAAAAAAAAAGCCCAGGAATTTTTGCTTTTCCAAAGAGATGGGCAAGTTACCAAAGCAGCACACGCTACGTATCCTGGGGTGCAGTGAGAAACAAGCCATGCATTGTTATGCCTTACATAAAAACTCAGACTTGCTCACAGAATTGCACACACTTGAAGTTACTTAATATCACTTAGTAAAGGGAAGTGCTGACTATGCTGATGAGGCTGTCCCTTCGCTATTTTTGTTATTAGAAATTGTCCCGCCTCTTCTTAATTTCCTTCTAAGACTTTGATTCTTATTTTGATTTGGAATGATCTGGCTTTTTGAATATGTAGTGTTATAGACAAAGAGGTAAAAAGAAAAATTAGATCATGTAATGAAGAGGAAGAAGAAAAATTTGAGGATGTGTTACCATTAGCCCACATCATGATGGGATAGCTAATTAATTCTGAGATAATATTCAGAGCAGCCAGCTGGAGTTTTATTAATGATCAATCAAAACAAAGGGCACATTTTCCAACAGGTTATTCTGGTATTATATAGGCATAGCTGTCCCAGCAGGTAGAATTAAGTGACAGCTATATCACCACTTGACCTGTGACTTTTCAGCATGACTTACATAGCCTTACCTCCTTACCTCTTTTTGCTATAGTATCTAAGACCACTTTGTTGATACCAGGCAAATTCAATAGGGAATTTACCAGAAGACAGAGTGAAGAGTGCTCTATGTTTACACAAGAAGTAAGCTGGGTCAGAGAGGGAGTGCCAAACCTATGGCCGAATTAAAAAAGTAGGAATAAAAGTCACAAAGAAGGTGCTGAATTGTCATTCATTTATTTGTTCTGTGGATGTGTATTATCTATGATCTGTCAGATGTGATAAGAATGAACAAGACAGACTCTTTTGTCAAGATGATCATTTGACTGGTGATTGGCATGGGATGATTGTTCAAATCACATATTCCTTGGCTCCAACTCTGCTTTACTGAATCAACTTCTGTGAAGTCTGAGTTTTCTGAATTCTCATACAATTAAACTCTCCAGGTTGTGTTAGGTAAATTTGAGAACCAGTGGTCTTTTGGGATTAAGATTGCTAAACTGACAATCCCAAGGTAATATCATGAAACAGCACCTTGCTTCTTTTTTTTTGTTACCAACTCTTTATTGTAAATTTTTAAAATTATATTAATGAATTACATTTTTTCTTAATCTAATTTTATTTTCTAACAGTTTATATACATAAATCTTCTTAAAGGTTTTATTTAAAACCCACTTAAAGTAAACATCCTAGGAATTAGACAGAATAACATATGATACCGAAATGATAGTGCATCAATGACATTGTAGAACATTTCAGTTACTCCAGAAAGTTTGCTCTTTTACCTTCCAGGAAATCCCCACTCCCTTTCCAGTTTTGGGACTTTAACAACAGGACACGGTTAATGGGTACAAAGGATTTATTTAATATTATCATGAGGAGGGCAAAATGAAATTTCTTAAAGAGTTGTGAATCTAGAATCATAATACATGGACCTCCCCATCTTACTACATAGTAGATGTATGATGTATGTTTAATTTTATGAAGAAACCACTCTCCTGATTCTTATCACAATAAATTGTTTTTACCTGTTCTTGTACTTCATATATTTATTCTTTTGTGTCTGACTTTTACTGATGATGGCTTTTCTAGATTAATCCATGATGTTGTATCAATAGTTCACCCATTATTGCTACGATTATTATATTTTATAGGTATTTCATCTTTTCCTAACCTGTTTTCCCATTGATGGACACTTGGTTCTTTTCCAGTTTTATTCTGTTAGGAATAAAGTTGTTATGACCATTTTTTGGAGACATACGTTTTCTTTTTTCTTTCCCAGCAGTTACCTAAAAATGGAATTGTTGTGTCTTTGGGTAAATGCATGTTTAATTTTATGAGACCCTATCTTTAGTTATCAAAGATGCTTGTATAATTTTACATTCATACTAAAAATGTTGAGAATTCCATTGCTCCACAAGCAAGCCGATACTGGATATTACTAGTCTTTTCATTGTTGATTTTGTAGCTCTTTTTTGTGGATGTGAAATAGTGTATAACTGGGATTTTAATATGTACTTTTCACATGAATAGTAATTTAAATGCTTTTTATGTGTTTATTAGTCATTTGTATTTCTTCTTTTCTGACATGTCTTTTCATATCTTATGTTTTCTTACTGAGTTAGTCTTCTATTGATTTGTAGTTCTTAAGACTAAATACAAGTGCTTTGGCAGATACATGTATTCAAATGTGGTATTTCAAACTCTGGCTTGTCTTTTACTTTAATTGACAGTGTTTGGAGTAAACAAAAGTGTGTGTGTGAATGTGTGTGTTTATAAATTCAAACTAATTTCTATACTTTTTTAAATGATAGTGCATTTTGGGTCTAGTTTAAGGAAACTTTGTCAGCCCCAACATCATGAATATTTTCTCCTATGTTTTCTTACACAAATTTTATTGTTTTAACTGATGCATTTATATCAGTGATCCTCCTTGAATTAATGTTTATATATGGTATGATAGAGAAGTCAAAGTTAATTTTTTCTTTATGTACCGAACATTTATGGAGCATTTTGTAATATATGCTAAGCGTTCTTTTCTAAATGCTTTCCAGATAATTACTTTAATTCCCACAGAAAACTTGTGAGGGTTTTTAAAAATAAGCTTTATTCTTTAAAAGCTGTTTTAGGTTCACAGCAAAATTGAGCAGAAGATGTAGAAATTTTCTCATACACCTCCTTCCCCATCCCAATCACCTCTACCATTATCAGCATCCATAGGAGAGAAAGATGTTTCTTCTCATCAGTGAACCTACATTGCCACATCATTACCACCCAATGCCCATGGTTTTCATTAGGGTTCACTCTTGATGTTGTATATTGCATGAGTTTGGACAAATGTATAATGCCATACATCCACCATTATAGTGTCATATGGAATAGTTTTACTGCCCTAATAATCTCTGTTTTGCTGCTTCACCCTTCCCTCCTCCGTAACCCCTGGAAACCACTGTCTTTTTTACTGTCCCTATGGCTTTGCATTTTCCAGAATGTCATATTTTTGAAACCATACAGTATGTAGCCTTTTCAGATTGACTTCTTTCACTTACTAATATGAATTTAAGGCTCTACCGTGGCTTTTCATGGCTTGATGCTCATTTGTTTTTAGCACGGAATAGTAATGGATTGTCTGGATGTACTACAGTCTACTGAAGGACATCTCGGTTGCTTTCAAGTGTCGGCAGTTGTGAATACAGCTGCTATAAATATCCATGTTCTGCTTTTTATGATATGTTTTCACTTCTTTTTGGTAAATATCAAAGAGTGTGATTGTCGAGTCATTTAGTAAGAGTGTGCTAACTTTTGTAAGAAACTGCCAAACTATCTTCCAAAGTAGTTGTACCATTTTGCATTCCCACCGCACTGAGTATGGGTTCCTGTTGCCCTATATCTTCAGCAGCATTTGGTTTTGTCAGTATTTTGGTCATTCTTATAGTCATGTAGTAATATCTCATTGTTGTTTTAATTTGCAGTTCCTTTATGATATATGATGTTGAGCATCTTTCACGTGTATTGACTATCTATATATCTTTTTTTGGTGAGGTATCTGTTCAGGTCTTTTGCCCATTTTTTAATTGCGTTATTGGATGTCTGTTGAGTTCTAACATTTCTTCATATGTTTTGGATAATAGTCTTTAATCAGAATTACTTTCCCATACTTTTTCCATTTATTCTAGACCCAACTTTTGAAAAGATAATCAGAGATAAAATCTAAATCTATATCTATATCTAGATGAGATTGTTCTAAAATTTTTATGGAAATGCATAGACCCCAGAATAATGAAATCTTAACAAAGAAGAATAAAGTGGCAGGAATCACTCTATGAAATATTATGGTCTACTGTATCACCATACTAATTTAGACAGTGTGGTATTGGCAGAAGAATAGGTACACAGATAAATAGGATAGACTAGAAAACCCAGAAATGGAATGATATAAATATGCCCAACAGATTTTTGACAAAAAATAATAAAGAGAAAGTCTTCAGTATCTAGGGCTGGTCCAGGAGTTATTAGACTTGACATCAACAGCGCAGTCCATAAAAGAAAAAATGGTAAGTAGGACTGCATCAAAATTTAAAACCTTAGCTCTGCATAAGCCCACGTGAGGACAAACTGGTCCATCCTTTCCCTAGAATACTACTCAGCAGTGAAAGAAAGGGACTGTTGATGCATGCAACACCTTAGATGAATTGGGCACTTACTGTACTAGTTGATTTTCAAAATTTTAGAGGAGGCTGGGTTTTATACATAATCACAGAATATCTGTGTCAGCTTTTCTTTAGCCTGAGGTATATTACTTAGTTTAAGGATACAGTCTTTATTTCTAAGCCATGACTGTTGTAGAGTCAGTGGAAAGTTTTTATCACACCCTTTTAAATAGGTGTGATTCAAACTTCAAAATGTTTTTCCCTGCTGTCAATAGCCAAGACCTCTGGTCAGATTTTCAATCTTCTGTTGTTTTTTTGTGAGTCTTCTTGGAGCCTACGTGTGCACAACCAGTTCAGGGTCAGCCAAAGCTTTATGGGAGATTTATATGTATATTTAGGGACTCTACTTTCTGTGGTTATGTCCTTAATTTCCAGGCACTTTGTTATCCTCAACTCCATTCTCTGACACCTCAAACCAATAAGATTGTTACTGCCATTTCTGCTTGAGTTATAGGTACCCTGCACAATGCAAACCAGAACCTTTATGGGAAAGGCTCTTTAAACATAAATCTTATCCATGCAAACTTTTTATCAAAAGATTCCCTCTAGTTTTTCTTTGCTCTTGTCTCCAAGGCAAATAAAGTGCATTGTTATTTAGAGGAAGATTATTCCCAGATGAGCTACCCCACCACTCTTAAGTACAACTGGGATTCCACCTGGGTGCCTTAGACGTTAATGATTTTCCTAAAGAAATTCACTGTACTAGTCCTGCCACCCCCCTGATTTTCTGATGTTTTGACATCAGAAGGACTGCCCCTCCCAAGATTTAGCCAATTTCTAAGGATAACTCATGGGAGGGGAACCACACCTTTCAAGTGCAAAACAACCAACCCAGAGCCATACTGCCAACCACTTCCTCTATGGAGCTGTTAGTCTCTGGGCCAGGGATCAGACAACTAAAAATAGCTCCTATACTTAACAACTCATGAAAACTATTCCAACTAGCCAATCCTAAATCTGATTAACTTGCTTCCCCCATTCCTTTCCATGAAAACCACCATAAACACTCTTGTTCACATTTCCCCCTCACTTGCCTACCTCATGGCTGACCCTGGTGCTTCCGCGTGGGTCTGTGTGGCCTGCCCTGTCTTCTGTCAATCAAGAAGCAACCCAAAGTGTTTATTTGTGGTCTTAGGGATTGTAGTAAGGGAGACCCAGAATCAACAGAAATCAAAAAGTGTGCTCCCGCCGCAGGTGCAGGCTTATCAAGGTAAAAACCACAAGATTTTTACATAAATTGTTTTTGAAAGAATTATGATTGGTGCTGGCAGAGTTTAAACTGACTGTCTGATTTATGATTGGCTATTTGGCCACCAGGCATTCTGTTATCTCTCTTTCACCAAACAGGACATGTTCTAGGAGGTGGTCAAGTTGCAACTGACAAAAGTCAAAAGTTTGTGGTGTTCCAAGAATTGAAACAGGAGATGTGGGTAGGTCCTGCTTCCTCAAGATCCTTTTGACTCTATCTTGAGTGACTCTCTAAGTTATGCTTACTCTATTTTGAATCTTTTTCCACACTTCTGTTGCTAGGGATCTGTGAATATAAAACCTTTCATGACAGTCATTTCTGTGTCTGCATGTCTTACCATACCTGATTAGAATACATCCCAGAAATGCCAAAAACACTCATTTTGTAGATCAGGAATTTCCTGAGATATTTCTTATACAAATTTAGGAAACTCCTGGTGAATACATGCCACTAGGAGGAAGTGATGTCTAAGCTAAATCTTGAAGATTGAGTAGGTGTTATTCTGGCAGATTTCCAGAGAGAGATAGTAACAAGTATAACAAAAAAGAACAAGGGTGAAGTGAAAGAACATGAAGACCCACAACATGGCTGGAGTAAATTTGTCAAGATTGAGAGCTAGAGAAGATGGCCCTGAAGTAAATACCATGACGACCTTATAAGGATTACTGAGGAGGTTGGGCTTTAGTTTGTCCATGGGGGAATCATTGAAGGATTTAAGTTGAGAAATGGCATAATTACAATGCTATCCTAAACTTGAAGGGAAGTGGAGATACTGAACATGGCTGTGATCACAGACAGCTTCATCAGTTTGCAAGTTTTCAAATGATACACCACAAAATATTGTATTGGATTTTTTTTAAAGACTAGGCATGAAGGAAATTAAAAATGAGTTGAATAAAATTGATTTAAATGAACTGTAGCTTAGGAAATTCACTATGTAGAAGTATGTGCTTTTAAATGATAGGTAGGGGACAAACAATCTATAACCAGTCAAGTGGAATCTGGGTGCCAATAAATAAGAGCCAGGGTGATCATGGTAAAGACTTACATCTGATGGTCAAATTGGAAAAGACAAATACCTATGACGTTGATTTTAAAACAGAGAAAACACAACAGTATTTAGAAGATGAGAAGTAAAAATGGACATTTTCTATTTTTAGTGAACAGCATATTGACCAAGGCTGAAGCTGTTTTGTTTTTCAGGGGCAGGGGTGAATGTCATGGAGGTATATGCAAAGTTTAACTACAACAGGTTGGGTCAGTGCAAAGTAACATAACTATATGAAAGGCTTCTGATTTAGATTGGCACATACAGCACAATTATGTGATATGGAAATAAAATCTAAATGGATAGTCTCAGAAAAGAGCAGGGAATCTTGACTCTCACCAATCTGAAATCATTTTATTCTTCTTCCTCACTGTCCTTGATTCTCTTTATTATGTAGCAGCCAGTTTCTGTAACTCTTGCTTTTGAGTTTCTTAGGAATTGCTATAGGTAATATTAATCTATTAATGAAATCAAAATTTTCTATAGGACAGTGACATTTTCTGTTTTAGTTATCAGTATAAGCTCGGTGCTTGGCATAGATTACGTTTTCAGTATATGCCTGATTGTGCAGATGAATGGAAGAGATGATGAAGGAATTTTTACTGAACATGCGAGTAAAGAGATAGTGAACTATTACTTAGCATTTGCTGTGTGTGGGACTTCTTAATTATTGATTAGTGTTACATGAACCTATAATATTAAATTCACAAACATTGGAAGTTCTGTGTTTTCATTTTTTAAAAAGATTTATTTATTTATTTTAGAGAGAGATAGAGCGTGAGTGGGAAGAAGTGCAGAGGGAGAGGAGAGAGAGGATCTCAAGCAGACTCCCTGCTGAGCACGGAGCCCAACGCAGGGCTTGATCCCACAACTATGACTTGGGCCAAAATCAAGAGTCAGATGCTCAGCCCACTGAGTCACCCAGGCACCCCCAGTGTTTTCACTTTTAAAATCGAGGTTCTGAGAGGCCATGCTACTTTTCTAAACTGATAAGAAGCAACAGATATAGGATATGAGCTCATCTAGCCATTTTCCCCTGACCAAAATTACCATGTCACACAGATTCAATGGCAAAGAGACAACAATATAGGATGTGGATAGAAAGGGGTGTAAATTAACTGTGTGATCTTGAGTGAGTTATTTCATCTCTTCTAAACTCGATATCCTCAAGTATCAAAGGAAATAGTTATGGCAACTCTTTAGGAAGTTAAAGAAACCAGTTGACTAATGCCTATAAAGATCTTACCACCATGGGTACTGATAATGAAATAATGACAAAGACAATACTAATAATCAAGTTAATATGTGTGGTGACTTAGGAATTCATAACTTATAGTCTTGCTACCGATTTTCAATCAGAAAAGGAGGGATTAATATTAATATTTCTTCTCCAGAAAGCCACAGCCCTCTTTTGTCACCTAACTGATAAAATTCAAAGCTGTAGCTGATTAGCTTTATTGGATATAGAGAAATACTGCACCAGAAAACCCTGATTGCAATTTTCAGTGAAGTTTGAGGAATCTCTACTTTATTCCCTTAGCTATTAAGAACTTGAATTGGGTCACTCTTCTGTTGATCTCTGTCTTTATGTACACGTATTCATTTCTCCAGGCCAGCATGAACCATCTGAGGAGACTTAGCTACTTTATTCATCTTGAGTTTAGAATATTTTTGCTGCCTTCTTTATTTGAGAAACCCATGCTTTAGATCACTGGTCTTTAAGTAATCCTGAACTGGTGTATTTAACAGTTGTTAAATAGTTGTTTATAAGAGGATTTCCCAACCATATCCTTAAAGTAAATGTTACATATCAGGTCTCCAACTTCTCAGACTTCCAGAATGGCAATAAAACAATCGCTCCTCAGAAAGGCCAGGGTTTTAGAAACCTGATTACTGAAAAGCAGATCAAGGGGCAGAAGTCATTCCTGTGACACTTGAGATGCACACAGGAAGTTAAATAATAAATGTTAGCCAACAGATTTTGGGAATCAATGCTTAGTTAAGAAAAAAATACCTACTGTCCCAAATGTAATTGCTCTCTTACCTATTTTAAATTGTGTGTTAATAAATGTTAAGAATATGCTATGGACTGTTAGGATTGCTATTTTGCTGGGTGGGAGTGATGGTGAAAATTGATGGCAATGATGACAAACGTCAAGATAAGTCTCTGGATGGAGTTTTTGCTTCCATCTAGAATGATTTATTAATATACATTTTCAGGGATGTTATTTTATTTCATTTTTTATTTACAGTAGCTTCAGATGTACATTATCATCAGCAATTCTATGGATTTCTCAGTGTTTATCAAGATAAGGATGCCCTTACTCTCCTTTATGGATTTCACTGATCCTGTCAACCCACTGGCACCTCTAGTTCGTTTTCTGTATTTAAAAGTTTGTTTTGTTTTGTTTTTTTGGTGTCTTTTTCTTTTTTCCTTTGAGCATTTGTTTTGTTTCTTAAATTCCACATATGAGTGAAATCATACCGTATTTATCTGTCTTTGACTTATTTTGCTTAGCATAATGCACTCTGGCTCCTTCCACGTCGTTGCAAATGGTTATCCATTTATCCATTCATCTATCAGTGGACACTTGGGTTGCTTCCATATCTTTGCTATTGAAAATAATGCTGCACTAAACATGAGGGTATATATATTTTTTGAATTAGTGTTTTTGTTTTCTTTGGGTAAATACCCAGTAGTGGAATTATTGTATTCTGTGGTAATACTATTTTTAATTTTTTGAGCAATCTCCATAATGTTTTCCATGGGCCTGTACAACCAACAGTGTGCAGGGTTCCTTTTTCTCCACATCTGATTTATTAATCTTAAAATGACTTATTGATCACCTTCTGTGGGAAAGTGTCTGTCTTGGTCAGCGAAAGGTGAAATGAGAAAAAAAAGTAAAGAAATGGTGTTATTTTCTTAAAGGTCTCACAAAGATGGATACAGAAACAACAACAAAAAGGGAATAGGGCATTTCCATTCAGTGGGATGGAATTTTTCTACCAGACTGAGGCTATATTCAGCATGAGCTGTCAAATGAGAGAACTTGCCTACCCCACATCTTGTTAGCTGTGCAATTTTGGGCAAGTTATTTAACTCCTCCATGCCTCTGTCTCTTCAGTTGTAAAATTTGGATAATAATAGAACCCACTTTATAAAATTGCTAAGAAAATGAGAAAACCTAGGGGCACCTGGGCGTCTCAGTCAATTAAGCCTCTGCCTTTGGCTAGGGTCACAATCCCGGAGTTCTGGGATTGAGCCCCTTGTCAGGCTCCCTGCTCAGTGGAGAGTCTGCTTTTCCCTCTCCCTCTGCCCCTCCCCCCACCCACTTGTGCTCTCTCTTTCTCTCTCTCAAATAAACTAATAAAATATTTAAAAAGATGGGAAACCCTATATAAATCTACTTACTATGATACCTGGTGCCGGGAATGCTTTATAATTATTAGCTTTGATTATTGTTTAAATAACAGATGGGCTCTAAACTAGCTGTAGTAATAGTGGGTGTCGTGAAATGAGACAAGCATGAACAGAAAGCCTCAAAGAGTTCATAATGCCCAGTGCGCCTCTAGTAATTTTTAAGCAGCAACTTATGTTATAGATGTTCAGATATGGTTTTCTTCAGATTTTTTTTCTTTTACTCTTGTAGCTACATTTTCTGAACACTTTAGTCTATAACATGGATGTGTTTGATCCAAATGGTCCTATTAACTTTCTACAGTGATAAAAAGAATTTTACTGTATTCTGTGTTGAAAAATAAAAGTTTCACCCAAAGAGCTGACAGCTTCAACTGACATTGATTCTCAGGCTGGCTCTGTTCCTGTGTTTGGGCAGGCATTAATTTAATCAGAGCTGGAATCTGCCTGCAGCAAGGACTCAGCAGTTTGGGAAATTGAGCTTTCTGCTACCCTCACTTTTGAATACATCACTTGGAATTTGTGGTATTAGAATGACTCTATTGCAAAGACATGAATTATTTATTGTGTGTAAGTTTATGTTTATACACATTCACACCTATTTCCATTTGAGCGGCAGAATGGCACTCTGATTATTAAAGAGAGAATTCTATATATATTACTTTTGAGAGTATTTTATATTATAGGAGATTATCTATTAGTTTATTGTATGTAGACTGGGTTAATCTAGGAAATGTTATTTACCTTATCTGAGCCTCGATTTCTTTAATCTCTAAAATAGAGATAACAATTATAGATCATTGAGGACTGAATGATATTTTATACTTGTGCCCTGCCTCTGTACCATGGTTCTTATTTGATAAATGATTGATATAATCTAATTCATTGATTTTTATGTATGGAGAGACCGCCTCTCAGAGGCGGAAAGTGAATTGACTGGGGAATTGCAGTTACCCAGTGGTAGAGCTGGGATTGAAACTCTAGTCTCCCACTGCCCTCATCAATATTCTCTTTATGTGAGTATAAGGATCGCTGAAGTTGGGAATAGGAAGTGAAGCCTTGGGAAAAGTACTGAAACAGGATGTACAGGAAGGAAAAATTTAAAAAAAAAACAAAAATGATAACTGTATTTCTGTGTCCCACAGATAATTACTTGGAGGGGTTCATTGTCTTTGATTCCCCTTATTTATATTTATTTTGTCATCTCAATAATTCTTATTCCATAGAGAAGCAAAGGCATAACAAGGAACCATATTCTCTACTTCTCAGTTATAACCCAGGTCCTTGCACATCAAAGTTAGAAAGTTCTCAATGAAACAACTGAAAGGCTGTCAAGATAATTTAAAATTTATTTGTTGTTATTATTATTTTGCAGAAAAAGCTGTAGTGGTAGGCAGAATGGTGATCCCTCAAAATGTCCATACTGTAATCTCCAAAACCTGTGAACATGTTAGGTTATGTGGCAAAGGGTAATAAGGTTGCAGATGGAATTAAGGCTGCTAATCAGGTGGCCTTAAAATAAGGAGATGATCCTAAGATTATTCAGGTGAGCCACATGGAATTGCAAGTACCCAATAAAATGGCAGGGGGACTCAGTAACTTTGTGAAGACAATCCCACTTTCTGCCTCTACAGAAATCTAAACTAATTGAGGTTTCGACAGATTTTTGTTTTGTTTTTGTTTGTTTAGTGGGGGAGATGCAAAATCAGAGTTTAAAGCAGGAGAAAATACGATGAGCAGAGGGTAGGTATTGCCAGTTCTCTGACAGCTGCTGGTAGGAATAGATGTATCTGCTCCCAGGAGAGTAACAAGGCTTTCGTGCAGATGGCTCACAGGCAAGCAGGCTGGAAGCACTGAGCCTCAGAAGATTCTTGTGTTTTAAATGTGTCCCTCATTTATCCCAGTTTCTAACCTCAGGTCTAGAACAGTGAGTACTTCAATGGTAATTACTCGAGTAGAAACCCTTGAGTCTTGCCCCACGCTTGCATTGGGGGTAAGACCAGGGCATCTTTGCATATTTGTTGCTGGGGTATGTGTGTATGTGTATATAGGTTTGTGTGTGCACATGCACATACTTTATTTAATAGTTTACTTACATACTTGTTTATTGCCTGTCTGCGCACACAAAAATGAAAATATGATGACAGCAATTTTTGTGGGTTTTTTGTGTATATATAATGCTGCACACTCCTCCACACATTACCTAACAGCAAGCACTAAATATTTGACAATTGAGTAAATGAATGAATGACTCCTATTCACACTTTAATCATCAGTAAAATGTAGATGCTAAATGAGTTGCACAAATTAATCATGAAATTAGAATTACAGTAAATATAAAGTGATCGATATTGATCAATAGCATTTTACTGGTGGTGGTGGTATTATTTTAAAGTGAAAGAGATAGCCAGAAGCAGGTTTCTAGTACAGATAATAGAAAGGGTAGAATGCTTTTATGGGGAAAGGGAATGGATCATATAGAAGGGGATTTGATTTTGGGGGAAAGGATGCTGATAGATTGGGAATGTAGCTTATATATACAACAGTGCTGTTGTGTCCAACAAAACTTCCTGTGACGGTAGAGATGTTCTACCCATATGTTGTCTCATATGGTAGTTGCTAACCACTTGTGTCTACGGAACACTTGGAAGGACAGTAGTACAACTAAGAAGCCGAATTTTAAAATCTTTTATTTGGTTAATTTATATTTACACGGAATCATCTGTGGGTGGTGGCTACACTGTGACAGAGCAGATCTTGAGCAATGGTTCCCAAAATTGAATGGGCTTAGGGAAGACTCACTTGAGGCTCAGATGTTCATGCTTTACCTCCGAAGTTGAGTTGGATTAGACCTGAGGGTGAGGCCCAGGATTCAGCATTTTAAGGAGCAATTTTGTGTTACATAGATTATCTGTGGATCACCTTTTGATCCTGCCTCTGTGCCAATCCCTGAGTCTCTTCCTGTCTTCTTTCTCTCTGTCTTCACCTATGAAGTGTCCCCTCTCCTCTTAAATTCTGTGTCACATTCAATGTTACCAGTGGTTTTGTCCCAACCATCCAGAAACAAAATCATGTCTAGGAAGCAGAGTTGCTTCTTTGATTGCCTTTGATGTCATTGTTACATGTGTTCTGGTTTACAGCTCTGTGCCATTCACCTCTAAATTAAATCCTTCTTACACTTTAAGAGATTCGAATCTTTCCTACAAATAGGGTGAAGAATTCTGATACTTTTATTATCATATCTAGACTAAGTTTAGTAATGTCCATTGTTCGAACTTTGACACGGATGTTCCAAAATGCTTCTGGAGAAGATATCATTTTAGAAACAACGGGGACCTTTGAAGTTCCTCCACTTTTATTTTAGAGATAATAAACTTGGTAACCAAAAGAGTCAATGCCAAATTGCTAATCATTACTGTTTTCTTTTTTCCAACATATTTAATCTTTGGAGGCCAGAGGCAAAATGATCATGATCAGAGATTAGTGATGAGCAGTCATTTTTCTGAAAAGGGTTCTATGTCTGCCACTTCATGAGTAGGGGGATTGTTTCTGCATCTGCCCGATATAATTGCAACACCTACGATATATAGATGCAGCAGTTACTACGCTTTTGACTAGAAGGAAAATAATGCCCGTAAACCTGAAAATAGCTTACATAGTAAAGATAGCTAATTATTCACAAATTAAGGAGTCTGGAGAGAGGCAGTTGCAGCATTAGGTCAACAGCTCAATAATGCCATCAAGATTCCAAAATTTTCTGTCTTTGTCTCTATGATGCCCTGCATGTTGACTGTCCTTTCTCAATCTTGTAAACACCTGGTGGCAAGACAGTTGTCACATACCCATACACATGTCCTCCAAAGACAGAGAGAAGGAAGGTGGAATACTTGGAGCTATGTCTTTATCAGGGAAGAAAATCTTTCACACAAGCTCTCAGCAGACATTTTTATGTCTCATTGGCCAGGATTTTAATGCCTAATGGTTCTTAACTGCAGAAAAGGATTGTAAAGAAGGGACCAAAATTTCAGTCTCTAAGGTGGAAATCGATTTCTGCCAGAAAAGAAGGGAAGATGAAGGAAAATGGCTGTCATCCAGGCAAACAATTTCTATCAAAAGAGAATGTGTGCTTGCTATGGAGAGTTTAAAATTTTATAGGAATCTAGGGGATGATCATGAAGACTTTTCCATTTTGGAAATTAGTATAAAAGACTTCCTATCCATTGGTTGTCATCTTGGGAATTCTTCTCTTTCTCAGACTGTGGGAGAAATAAAACAATCATCAGACAAGAGGAATGAGCAATAAGGCAGAGAAGGAGTCCTGAAGTTAAATAAAACAAGGCTCTAACAGTTTTACCAGAAAAGAATTTGGGAAGGGAGTATAGAATAAATTCTTTATAGCTCTCAGTCTTATATTGAGCTGCCATTGAATAAGATAAACAGTCTACTAGTGTGTGATGCAGAGAAACACAGTGTGAATCAAAGCAGGCAATGTTATTGCTTTCCAAGGCAGTGGCTTGACTAGACTGAGAGTACTATATCTGGTATTTGTCACTATTTCTTAGATGGGGTATAATTTCTCTTGAAGGACTATTGCACTGAGTCACTTAATGATACCAAGCTTCCAAGATTTAAGATGTAAAAGGAAGAATGTTAAAAGTTGTGCGTTTGTTCACTGGGAGGTAAAAGGGAGTTTAAATTCCTATTTAGCCTTTGCAGTTTCCATCAGTGGCAAAGACTATTCCCCTTTCTCATTTTGTCTCTTTATTCACTCCCCGTCCATATTCTGCTGCTACTTCCCTTGCTCACCATTTAACTGCAGCACTTTACGTGCGGCCACAAGTAAGGCAAGGAATCAGTGCCGTTCTAAAAATCGTTTATCACAGGGATATTTAAATGCATGTTTCTTACCTGCCTAGAGGAAAAATGCAATAAATGCGTTCTGAGGCAGGGAGAGAAAGTGATGTGTTCTTATAACTGGCATATTTATTATGACTTAAACAGGAAATTGCATATTTGCAGGTTGAAAAACACAGTTGGATAGAATGATCAGCTTTGTCCACAGGCAAAATTACAACCAGGGCTATATGCGTGCAGTTCCTCAGTAAAATTAGTAGAATAAGGCAGACCTGGGTTAACTCCTTGGTAACTGTGACAACTTGAGAAAAGTACGTAAGTGCTCTGAGCTCTCAATTTCCTCATTCATGACATAGGGATAATCATTGTACCCGTCAATTTAAGTTATGATGATATTGAATGAGATAATTACTGTAAATTTTTGAGTGATGGTCTAACAAACAGAAAGTGCTTAATACATATTAGCTATGATGCTGACAATGGTAATTCCAACAAAATCCAAGCAAGTAGTCAGGAGATACTCAAACAGCACTTTTCATATAAGAAAAACGAGAAATTCACAGATATACAAATAAAAAAAGAGTGAAATACATTAAAAATGAATTCTGAGATGCATAGGTATTGAAAATTTGGCTTTGAAAGACAGAAAAACCAGCAAAATTGGTCTGCATGTTAGCGGGATCTACTGCCCCACATAAATAATGCTCTGCTAGTCATACCTTAACCATTTGGCATCAGCAGTTAAGAGGATGGGCTGTTTATTGACTCAAGAATCTGTGTGGCTCATACCAGTATCAATATTTAGTAGCCCTTTGACCTTGGGACAGTTATTTAAGTTCTAGGTGATTAAGGCTTTTTATGCAAATTGAGGACAATTATATTAGCTGTTCCATAGGGTTGCCTTTGAGGATTTCATGAATTTATTGTATAAAGCACTTAGAATAGTGTATGACAAATAGTAAGTCTTAAAAAAAAAAGGTAGCCATTATTAGTGGTGGAAAGAAAGAAAATTCTATCAGTTATAAAAGGAGAAGTGACCTCGGTACCCTTACCACATATACAGTTTGAAGCCAACATTCAACTCAAATCAGTAGGGAATAGAACATGATCTTATTCTATATACATTAGGGTTTAGTGCCAAGAATAATAGCAGCTAAAATAAAATGGAGTCTTTTTATTTTTCCTTGGATGGGGTCTAGTCCAGAACATTTCAGGAAGGAGAGAGCTGAAAGGGAAGAGAAAAGAACTTGCTGCTTCTCAAGCTTGGACTAGGATATCTTTACTGAGACTTGACAACACATTTTAAGTGCAAGAATTGTGCAGAAAAGCTTTACTTCCTCATTGATTATTTTAAATATTACAGAAATATACATCTTCTTCCTAAAGTGCTAGATACCTGATTACAGCTCTTTTTTTCCAGAAATTCAAGTTGTATATTCTAAGTGTATTTGTTGTTTTATCTTCTGAGATTCTTCAAGAGAAGGAATAATGGCACTATAATAACTGAAGTATGCTGTATCTGAAAAATAAGTAACAACTGTCATTATTTTACCACATTTGTTGTATTATTTCTTAACTATAGCATTCAGTGAAAGATGGTATTTTTATGAATTTAATGAGCACACTGATTCTGGATAATTTGAGAGAAGAACTTAGACAGTTTTCAAAGTTGCTCACCAACCCCTCTTTTTTATTGGGCCTGGTGTATAAGTAATGGAGACCCCCAAAAGGAAAGAGTAACAATCAGTGCTTAGAACTCCAGGAAGAAAGTTTGCAACAATACTTTATTCTCTGGAATTCTATCCTACATGCTGCTTCTATTCTTCCAGAAAATACGAATTCTATGCCTCTTCTCATTTGTAGGAATGCCGATGACTGACAAAGTCGTACAACTAGAAAGCATTGAAATATACTAGTTTGCCTAGGTGTGGAGATACCATAGTCCTTTATTAGACTCCCACTGCCCAATATGGTATCCTCTAACCACACAGGATCATTATATTTTTTTAAATATTTTATTTATTTATTTGGGAGAGAGAGAGAGTGCGCACACGAGGAGGGGGAGGGGCAAAGGGAGAAGCAGACTCCCTGCTGAGCAGGGACCCCAATGTGAGGCCTCTGTCCCAGGACCCTGGGATCATGACCTGAGGCAAAGGCAGCCACTTAACCAACTAAGCCATCTAGGCACTCCAGGACTATTAAATTTTTAATTAAATTAAGTTAAAATTAAAATTTAGTTCTTCATATGCTCAAGTCACATTATAGTCACATGTGGGTGGCTACCACACTGGAGAGTCCAGGTATAGAGCATTTATATAATTGCAGGAATTTTTATCGATCAATGCTACTGTAGACTTTCCTTGGGACCCTCCTAGCCCCATACACATACCATTCCCCAGGTCTACTGTATCTTTGCACTGTATCCTTTAGTCCTTAAGATGTTTTTGTTCATATTTAGTGCAATTTACACAGATAACTTAATGCCCTTTCATCTCCTAATTTCATATTTGGAACCTTGTTAGAAATGATGGATTTTGACGTTCTTTATTCTTATAGGATTTGTTGGTCTCCCTGCACTTATACTCTATAGGGTCTTAGTTCTGGGCCTGCCCTCCATGCAATGATAGAAGCCACATATCTAGTGGAAGTCAGTTTTCTGTTGTTACTTGGTCCCTACCGTAATCATACTCTTATGCTCTCCACACATTGTGTGATTAGCATGCACGTCTATAGGCAAAAATACCTTTTACCTACAAATCATGGTCACTTTGAAGCCTCACACCTCACTCCAGTCTAAAACTCTTAGATGGCTTCCTATTTTTCTTAGAGTAAGACTGGTGACACCTAACATACATTGAGTGCTTTGCTTTGTGGCAGATGCTATTCTATTTGACCCTATAGATGACCTCTTTGAATTCTTAAAACAATCTTATAAGGTATTGTCACCTCCCCTGTCCCTGACACATGACATAGCTAAGGAAACTAAGACAGGAAGAGATGAGATAACTTTCTCAGATCATATAGTCAATAAAGTGACACAGCTGGTATTGGAAACTGAGTAGACTGGTTCCAAAGAGTAAACAATCAGATTTGTGAATTCAGATTCCCTCACTTAATGACCAGCATATATAAGTCATTGTACTTTAGTCTGTGAGGTATCAGCCTCAGAAGAGAGGGAAATTTAGGCTTTGCTGCTACCTTGTTGCATGTGGGTGGGGGAGACTAAACTCGATACAAACTTCAAATCTTGCTGTCTTTTTCCCTATATCATCCTTTGTTATTTAGCCTATTTAGGCATTAAATTATATAGGGATATAACAAGCCATATACATACTGTTATGTGTCATGCTTTCTTCAAGACACGAAGAAGTTTCAAAACTTACAAATTATAGATGCACGGAGCATAATGGAATGTCAAGTAATGGAATCCCAGCTGACCATACCCTCAAATGACTGGGATTTTCTTAAACACTGCTGCATTTTGCGTAAGTAGAAACTGCATTGTATGACAAACTCTATTGCGCAAAGCCCATTTCCTTTCAAATGTTATTCTCTAAGAATGCAGCAGTCTGGCATCATGCAGGCAAGAATAAAGCCCCCATTAACTACTGTGCCCAAAGTTTCATAGCTGTGGCATAACAAGCTTTGGAATTTATAGAACAATTATAGAATTATAGAACAATCAAAGCTTTATATAACTGCCACAAATGCTAGCTTCAGCACCACAGGTGGGATTTTAGGAAATGCTAGAATTACCACTGCACACGGTCTTAAAAATGTTTTGTTGTTGAAGAAAAATGGGAAGATGGTGAAGGAGGAGGAGGACCCTAGCCTTGTCTTGTCCTCGAACACAGCTAGATAAACATCAAGTCATTCTTCACACCCAAGAAATTGATCTGAGGACTGACAGAACAAACTGCACAGCTAGAGGGAGAAAACAGGCCACACTGTGGAAGGTAGGAGGTGCAGAGATGTGATTTGAGGAACAAAAGAATTGTGGGTGCTGAGGAGAAGAGGGAGCCCTGAGGAGAAGAGAGAGGCGAGAGAGAGAGAGAGGAGCACACAGGGGATTGCACAAGGAAAATACTTCCCCAAAGTAATTGACTGGGGAAACAGGAGGGGCAATTATTGTGTGTTTTTACAACCAGCAGAGCTCAAAGTTTTAGAGGCCCCCACCATGCCTCGTGTTGAGCCCAGTGGGTGCTGCAGTGCTCCTGTGGAGAAGGAGGGTGGAAGCCCAGGAGCAGATAGCATGATCTGAGGATCCCCTGGGATGCACTGAGACAGTTCCCCCTTCTTGGAGCATATCTGGGAGAGGTGGCATTGCCTCTCCAAGGATGAAAGAGCCGGTGGGCACCATTACACTTCTCCTCCTTCTACATAGGTACAGAGACACCTGCTTAGGGTAGGTAACCTGGATACCTGCTCTTGTCTGTGCTTTACTCTGAACTCTAAGCTCCTGCATGCTGGTATAACTGCCCTTCTGAGACAAACCTGCACCAGCCCCAGCTCAGTGAGACCCTCCCCTAGAGGACCAGTATGGGTCTGTGCCACATTGGGTCCCTAAAGTTTGGAGTTTTAAAACTCAGCCAGGCTGCCTGGAGTAGAACACAGGTGCACTATACTGCAGGATGGGCAGATGGCCTAGACACAGACAGGATGAAGGCAGGGATCAGAGAGATACCTGGGACATACAGAGGGAGGTTGTTTGCTCTTCTGGGAGGGCTTCCCAGACAGTGGCAGGTGTGAACTCCCCTCTCCGGGGATGAGAGAGAAGGCTGGTGTCATTTCCCTCCCCCACCCCTCAACATAACTTTAAGTAAGTAGCACGGCACCAACAATGGAGGCCTTAAGCTCTTACACCAAGCATTGCCCCCCTGTGCTCTGCAGGTGCTTCTTTACTAAGGAAAGTGTGTCTAAGAACCAGAGCAGTGGGCTCCTTCCCCAGTAGATGAGGACAAACCCCCCTTAACACAACCCAACTGACCATAGAGTGCTGCAAAGCTTCAGCTCCAGTGCATATAGCATCAAGTCTCTTTAACAAGCAGAGCAGAGCACACCTAGTTAAAACTGACCACACTCTTGCTGGAGTCCAAACACTTCCCACTGCAGGCAAGGAGAAACTCTGCAGAGGACTGACCTGAGGGAAAGAGCAGCCAAAACAGGGCAGCAGAGCGCACACAACATACACCAGAAGCACTTCCTGAAGCACCAGGCCCTGGGCAGTAAATGACCTCTTCTTAATAAAACCATTACTCTCAGGAGGAGGAAACATAATGGGCTTTTCTAATATAGAGAAGACACAGACCTAGACAAAATGCCAAGATGGAGAAATTCATCCCAAAAGAAAGAACAAGAAAAGGTCACAGCCAGGAAACTAATTGAAACAGACATAAGTAATATGACTGATCCAGAATTTAAAACAACAGTCATAAGAATACTAGCTGGGCTTGAGGAAAGCATAGAAGACACCAGGGAGTTCCTTACAACAGAGATAAAAGGCATAAAAACTAGTCAGGCTGAAATAAAAAATACTATAACCAAGATGTGAAACCAACTGGATGTAATGACCACAAGGATGGAAGCAGCAGAGAAACGAGTAAGTGATTAGAAGTTAAAATTATGGAAAATAATGAAGCTGAAAAGAAGAGGGAAAGAAAAATATTGGATCACAAATGTAGACTTAGGTTACTCAGTGACTCCATAAAGCGTAATAACATTTGCATCAGAGGAGTCCCAGGAGAAGCGGGAGAGAAAGAGGCAGAAGGTTTATTTGAGGAGACTTTAGCTGAAAACTTCCCTAATCTATGGAAGGAAACAGACATCCAAATCCAGGAGACACAAAGAGCTCCTATCAAAATCAACAAAAGTAGGCCAACACCAGGAGGCATCATAGTAAAATTTGCAAAATATAGAGATAAGGAAAAAATCCTAAAAGCAGCAAGAGATAAGAAGTCCCTAACTTATGAGGGAACACAGAATTAGCAGAAGACCTCTCCACAGAAACTTGACAGAAGAGAGTGGCATGATATATTCTATGTGCTGACTGGGAAAAATCTGCAGCCAAGAATATTCTACCCAGCAAGCCTCTCATTCAGAATAGAAGGAGGGTTAAAGCATTTCCCAGACAAAGGAATTTGTGACCCCTAAACCACCCACAAGAAATATTAAAGGAAACTCTTTGAATGGGAAAGAAGAAACAAAAGTGACAAAAACTAGAAAGGAACAGAGAAAATGTCTGGAAACAGTGACATAACAAATAATACAATGGCACTAAATTTGTATCTATCAGTAATCCCTCTCAATGTAAACAGACTTAATGCTCCAATCAAAAGGCACAAGGTGTCATAATGGATAAAACAAAACGAAACAAAAACAACAACAAAAAGCCAAGACCCATCTATATGCTGCCTGCAAAAGAATCTAAAGACACCTGCAGATTGAAAAGTGAGGGGATGGAGAACCAACAAGATCTAACAATTGTAAATATTTATGGCCCCAACTTGGGAGCACCCAGTATAAAACAATTAATAACAAACATAAACTCATTGATAATAATACAATAATGGTAGGGGGCATTAATACCACACTCATAGCAATGGACAGATCATCTAAGCAGAAGATTAACAAGGAAACAATGGCTTTGAATGACACACTGGACTTAACAGATATATTCAGAACATTTCATCCTAAAACAGCAGAATACACATTCTTTTTGAGTCCACATAGGAGATTCTCCAGAATAGATCACATACTGGGTCACAAATCAGGTCTCAACCAGTAAAGAAAGACTGAGATCATTCCACACATATTTTCTGACCACAATGCTATGAAACTTGAAGTCAACCACAAGAAAAAAAGTTGGAAAGACCATAATACATGGAGGATAAAGAAGATCCTTCTAAAGAATGAATGGGTTAACCAAGAAATTAAAGAAGAAATTAAAAAAAAAGTCCGTGGAAACAAATGAAAATACAATGGTCCAGAACCTTTGGGGTGCAGCAAATGCAATCCTAAGAGGGAAGTATATGGCAATACAGACCTACCTCAAAAAGCAAGAAAAGTCTCAAATACACAACCCAACCTTACACCTACAGGAGCTAGAAGAAGAATAACAAATGAAGCCTAAATCAAATAGAAGAAGGGAAATAATAAAGTTTAGAACAGAAATAAATGTTATAGAAACAAACAAAGAAATAAATGTTATAGAAACAAAGAACAGATCGATGAAACCAGGAGCTGGTTCTTTGAAAGAATTAATAAAATTGATAAAACCCTAGCCAGACTTATCAAAAAGAAAAGAGAAAGGACCCAAATAAATAAAATCATGAATGAGAGAGGAGAGATCACAACCAACACCAAAGAAATAGAATTGTAAGAGAATATAATGAAAAACATGCCAACGAATTAGGCAATGTGGAAGAAATGGATAAATTCCTAGAAACATACAAACTGCCAAAACTGAAACCGGAAGAAATAGAAAATTTGAACGACCAATAACCAGCAAAGAAATTGAATCAGTAATCAAAAATCTCCCAGTAAACAAAAGTCCAGGGCCAAATGGCTTCCCAGAGGAATTTTATACAAACATTTTTTAAATGTTAATACCTTTTCTTCTCAAATTGTTCAAAAAAATAGAAATGGAAGGAAAACTTCCAAACTCAGTCTATGAGGCCAGCATTACCTTGATTCCAAAACCAGGCAAAGACCCCACTAAAAGAGGGAATTATGGACCAGTATCCCTGATGAAGATGGATGCAAAAATTCTCAACAAAATACTAGCAAATCAAATCCAATGGTACCTTAAAAGAATTGTTTACCACAATCAAATGGGATTTATTCCTGGGCTGAAAGGGTGGTTAAATATTCACAAATCAATCAGTGTGGTATACCACATTAATAAAAGAAAGAATAAAAACCATATGATCCTTTTACTAGATGCAGAGAAAGCATTTGACAAAGTACAGCATCCATTCTTGATAAAAACCCTCAACAAAAAGTAGGGATAGAGGGAACATACCTCAACATCATAAAGGCCATATTCAGAAGATGCACAGCTAGTATAATCCTCAATGGGGAAAAACTGAGAGCTTTTCCTCTATGGTCAGAAACTACAGGGATGTCTACTCTCAGCACTGTTATTTAACCTAGTACTAAAAGTCCTAGTCTCAGCCATCAGACAACAAAAAGAAATGAAAGGCATTAAAATCAGCAAGGAAGAAGTCAAACTTGCACTATTCATGGATGACATTATACTCTATATAGAAAACTCCAAAGACTCTGGCACAAAATTGCTAGAACTGATATACGAATTCAGTGAAGTCACAGGATATAAAATCAATGTATAGAAATCTGTTGCATTTCTGTGTACCAATAATGAAAAAGCAGGAAGAGAAATCAATGAATCAATCCCATTTATAATTGCACCAAAAACCATAAGATACCTAGAAATAAATCTAACCAAAGAGGTAAAAGTCTTGTATTCTGAAAACTATAGAACAGTTATGAAGGAAATTGAAGATGACAGAAAGAAATGGAAAGACATTCCATGCTCATGGATTGGAACAACAAATATTGTTAAAATGTCTATACTACCTAAAGCAATCTACACATTTAATGCAATCCCTGTGAAAATACCACCAGCATTTTTTACAGAGCTGGAACAAACAATCCTAAAATTTTTATGGAACCATAAAAGACCCCAAATAGCCAAAGCAGTTTTGAAAAAGAAAAACAAAACTGCAGTCATCACAATTTTGGATTTCAAGTTATAGTATAAAGCTGTAGTCATCGAGACAGTATGGTATTGGCACAAAAACGGATACATAGGTCAATGGAACAGAATAGAGAACCCAGAAATGGACACACAACTATATGGTCAACTAATCTTCAACAAAGCAGGAAAGAATATCTGATGAAAAAAGACAGTCTCTTCAACAAATGGTGTTGGGAAAACTGGACCACTTTGTTACACCATACCCCAAAATAAATTCTAAATGGATGAAAGACCTGAATGTGAGACAGGAAACCATCAAAATCCTAGAGGAAAACACAGGCAACCTCTTTTACCTTGGCCACAGCAACTTCAAGGCAAGGGAATCAAAGCAAAAATGAACTATTGGGACTTCACCAAGATAGAAAACTTCTGCACAGCAAAGGAAACAATCAACAAAACTAAAAGGCATTCTATGGGATGGGAGAAGATATTTGCAAATGACATATCTGATAATGGGTTATTATATAAAATCTATAAAGAATATATCAAATTCAACACCTGCAAAATAAATAATGCAGTTAAGAAATGGGCAGAACACATGAAATGACATTTTTCAAAGAAGACATCCAGATGGCTAACAGACACATGAAAAGATGTTCAACATCACTCATCATCAAGGAAATACAAATGAAAACCACAATGAGATACCACCTCACACCTGTCAGAATAGCTAAAATTAACAACACAGGAAACAACAGATGTTGGTGAGGTGTGGAAAAAGGGAAACCATCTTACACTATTGGTGGGAATGCAAACTGGTGCAGCCACTCTGGAAGACAGTATGGAGGTTCCTCAAAAAGTTAAAAATAGAACTACCTTACAATCCAGCAATCGTACTTCTAGGTATTTATCCAAAAGATACAAAAATAATGATTCGAAGGGACACATGCACCCTGACGTTTACAGTAGGATTATCAACAACAATCAAATTATGGAAAAAGTCCGAATTGCTATCAGCTGATGAATGGATAAAGAAATTGTGGCATATATAGATACATACAATGGAATACTACCATCAAAAAGAGTGAAATCTTGCCATTTGCAACAATGTGGATGGAGGTAGAATATATTATGCTAAGCAAACTAAGTCAGTTAGAGGAAGATAAATACCATATGATTTCATTCATATGTGGATTTTAAGACACAAAACAGATGAACATGGGGGAAAAGGAGAGAAGCAAACCATAAAACAGACTCTTAACTGTGGAGAAAAAACTGAGGATTGCTGGAGGGGTGGTGGGCCAGCACATAGGCTAGATGGGTATTAAGATGGGCTACATGGGATGGGTATTAAGGAGGGCACTTGTTGTGATGACCACTGGGTGAGGTATGGAAGTAATGAATCCCAAAATTCTACTCCTGAAATTAGTATTAAGTTATATGTTAACTAACTAGAATTTAAATAAAAACTTCAAACAAACAAAAAAATTTGTTGTTATTACTATTATTTATGTATTTATTTTGGTTTTTATTTTGGTCTGGTTGTTTGGTTAGTTGATTTGTCTGCTTTTGAGCAATGTTTTTTCTCCTTATATTCTACTTCTGTGTAGCATTTTAAACTATCTAAGCATCTGTGCATCTAAAAAGTGCTTTAAAGTTGCCAGTTGCTTCAACTGATTATACCATTCACTCCTTATAAATAATCCTCATTTGAGAGATGGGAAAATAGAGGCACAGTGTGGCTGTTCCTCAAGGTGAAACAGCAAGTAGATAGTGGAGCAAAATACTGAATTGTGCTTTATTGACCTGAAAGCATGTGCTTTTAATACAGTTCTATTCTGGTGTCTCCCAGTGGGTCTCCTTTGCCCATTCCCCTTCTTTTCTGGAATTGGTATGGTGTAGTAAAAAGAATACCATGAATCTTGGCATTAGGGTGGTCTAGTTCAGACCTGGAAAGGTAATTTTTGTCTTACGGGCTCCCCCACCCATTGTAATTTAAGTTAATCACCCTATTTTTTAAGAAAATTGTTGGAGAATAAAATAAGACACACAGTGGATGGGCAAAAAGTGCAGTTCTTAGATTCCTACCCTCCTCCTCTGCAGGGGTGGTCCCTTCATGCAATTTATTTTCTCCTTTGATTAATAGCATTCTGTTTCTACTTCATTCTTCATTGTTCTCTTCACTCCTGTCACTACCAGCCCTTTTCCTATCTCTCTTTCTTTCTACCTCTTATTAATGGAATTTAGGAAAAAACAAATCCTAAAATGTCTACTTTAGATCAGGTGCTAGCCCTGTCATTTAATTGAATTGAATAGAATTATGCAGCATTTTAACCTTGAGTCTGCTTCTTCATCTATAAAATTCAATAGGTATTCTCAAAGATCCTCCCAGCATTTCCATTTTATAATGTTGATGATATTTCTTACAGACACTCTAG
This sequence comes from Ailuropoda melanoleuca, assembly GCF_002007445.2. Classification (NCBI taxonomy): domain Eukaryota; kingdom Metazoa; phylum Chordata; class Mammalia; order Carnivora; family Ursidae; genus Ailuropoda; species Ailuropoda melanoleuca. The sequence goes on from NC_048229.1 coordinate 57,583,865, forward strand.
GCATTTATAAAAATTTATTCTACAGATTCTATCCTAATGTTCCCACATTTCCTGACTTTGGTACCTTACGTTAATTTTCTAATCTTTTATCTACGAATGGCAAGTCATTAAACATTTGAAATGGAATTAAACATCTTGCTCCATCACATTTCAGTTCTCCATCTGGCTTTTGCAATTGGAATTTACTGGCAAATGCAATTTTGAGCTTTGGGGGGCTGTGTGTGAGCAAGAAATACTAATGCCATCAGCCCACATGTCTGTACAACCCAGAACTTTGTAGTCTCTATCGTTTTCTGAGGAACAGATGGTAAAGAAAATAATCCTGAAATGCTCCCATCATGGTGGAGGACAGGAAGGAAGAGAAAGAGAGAGATTGATTGATTGATTGATTGATTTAGAACCATGCAATGCATTTGTGCCTTTACAGCTTCGGGGGGGGAAAAAAGAATTTCATAAAAGATAGGTAATCTTTGCCTTTTGAGAGAAGCACAGTGACTGCTTATAAAAGAGTGCTTGAAGACTCAGAAATGGTTAGGAAATAACTTATTTAAAGTTAAGGGGTATGAAGGAGGGAACTGGAGTTACCACAGTGGGAGACATGAAAGAAAGCCCATTTGTCAAGTATTCTAGTTACCTACAAATCTATACTCCAGAGACACTGATTCTTTTTCATAACTTAAGTCAACTAGGGGAATTACCTTCTAGACTATATAGCACACACAACAAGATCGGCCACGAGTGAGTGCCTGAGTTCCAAAAATTCGAAGTATAAAATAGAAAAGGACGCAATCAAATTTCCTAGTCGCTTGATGGGAAATAATCCAACAACTGGGATTAGTGGCAGAAAGTTGGGCTTTTGGGACCACTCTTGCTGTGTAATTGACTACCCCCCAACTAGCCGGTTTTAAACGACAATTATGTATTCTTGCTCATGAGTCTGTAAGTTGCCTGGTGATTCACAGGCAGCTCGTCTGGATTTGGTTGGGTGGCTGTGCTTCAAACTGTGGGGACAGCTGGGCCTGGCTCCCCACTGCTCTTCATATTTTACCTCCTCCATGGAATATCAGGTTAGCCAGAGCATGTTCTTATCCTAGCAATGGCAGAAGTCCAAGACAAAAAAAAAAAAAAATCATGTGGTCTGGGCTTATAAATGGTACATAATCATGTCTACCCAGGTCTTATCAACCAGAGTAGCCACATAGTTTTCTAGGGATCAACTGCTGTAAAACAGGTTAAGTCAAAACTCCCTGGTATAAAACAACTGGTTTGTTGTTCTGTCAGATTCTGTTGACTAAGTATTCGGAAAGGCACAGTAGGAATAGTTCTGCTCTATCCTGTGATGTCTGGTCCTCACCTGAGATGTTCAAAATAGATAATGCCTTGAATAGTTGGGCTGGAGAATCCCCTTCCAAGATGACTTCTTCATTCATACATCTGGTCTGGGTACAGATGGCTGGAGAACAGGATCAGCTAGGACTGTCAAACTGAGTGCCTAAAGCTGTCCTTCCGTGGTGACTTGGGATTCTTTAAACCAGTGTTTCAGAAAATCACGCAGGAGTTGCATGACTTCTACTGACACAGCCTCAGAAGCTACCCGGTGTACCTTATGTTATTTCTGTTAGCTACAAATTACTCACAAAGGCTGGTTCAGATTTCAGGGGAAAGGAATTAGCCCTACCTCTTGATGAGAGGAGGGTCAAAGATTTAAATTTTTTTTTTTAATTTGAGTATAGTTGACACAAAATGTTACATTAGTGTACAGTGTACAACACATAGTTATTCATTTGCTCTATATGTTATACTATGCTCACCACAAGTTTAGCTACCATCTGTCACTATACATTGCTATTAAAATATCATTTCCTGTATTCCCCATGCTGGGCCTCTTATTCTTGTGATTTATTCATTTTATGCTGGAAGCCTGTATCTCCTACTTCCTTCACCCATTTTTCCCTCCTCCAGTCCTCTTCTATAGCAACCATCAGCTGGTTCTCTGTATTTATAGGTCTGATTTTGCTTTTTGTTTTATTAGTTTTTTTTTTAGATTCCACATAGGAGTGAAATTATATGGTCTTTGTCTTTCTCAGTCTTACTTATTTCACTTAGTGTAATACCCTCTATGTACATCCATGTTGTCACAAATGGCAAGATCTCATCCTTTTTTCATGGCTATATAATATTCCTCAGCATGTGTGTGTGTGTGTGTGTGTGTGTGTGTGTGTGTACATACGTACACACATTACATCTTCCTTATCCATTCATCCATCAATTGAGGCTTAGAGAGTCAAAGATTTGTGTCTCTTTTAAACCATTATGCATAGCTAAGTCCAAACTTAAATTGCAGAAAACTATAATTCCTCTAGTAAGAGGAATAAATATGATTATAAAATCATATGGTATAAACCACAGACACAGGGAGGTGAGAAGAACCAGGGCTAATAATTTAACATCCACAAGGAATAGGTGAAAACTGATGGATGGACATGGAATGGTATCCAGGTGACTAGTTTTTTCACATATAGTGGGTATGAAGAAGATAATATGGTCGTCAAGGAAGGGGATACCTCAAGGTCAGTTTATGGTTTTAAGATTAAAGCAATAAAAACTGAGGTCCAAGTCCATGCAAGTGTAGTGCTAGGCAGAACACCTGAGAAAGAAGAAGCCTACTCATGAGGATCAAGCTCAGATGGTATAATTGGTGCCATCAAGGACCAAATCCAAGAGCATGAGATTGAAACAAGGTCCTACTCCCCAATGGAGCTAAACTTACACGTATCTCTGACCTAATGCAGCTGAACTCAGGGGCTGGAGTTTTTAGATCAATACATGGAAGTTGTTAATAATTCTAGCAAGGAAGATATGGAAGAACAGAAGCCAATACTCTAATAAATTAAACATTTCTAGAAATATTTTAATAGTTGAGATACCATATGGAGATTTGTTCATTGAATTTCAGTGTTATTGATTAGATTATATGGCACTAGACTAGTTTATCAAACATCTTTCACAGTATTTCAGCTACTGGAGTCTGCTAGAACCTGTTTTATTGTCAAAAGTTATCTACTCTATAAAAAAGTAAAAGATGAAAATATTCAATACTATTTTTATCTCTTCTGAAAAAATATCAGTTATTTATTGATTTAAACATGTATTTTCCCCTCAAATTAATGAATTTTCTTCACAAATGGAGTACTCTGAATCAGATTTATTAGTAGTAGTAGTAAGAAAATTAGACTATCAAAGGAAGGTAGGGATTCTAAACCTACAGATACAGAAGCCAAAAATGCCAGGATTTTATGAACATACACTAAAGTAAGAGTTTTTTTTTAAGGCTCTCTTGCCAAAGCTCAAGGATATAAAAGTGGGTTATGACTATTTCATTCAAGAGTCATTTTTTTTTCCTGACACAGGCAGGTCAGACATTGAGAGAGATTAGCTGTGCAATCAATGTTTTTGGTTGGAATTTCCCAAAGCAAACAGAATGAATAGTTAATGCCTATAAAGGTACATCTGTTTAATAATAATAATCTTTGTTCTAAATTAATTATTTAAAAATCTTGGGTATCCTGGTAAGATTTGTGGAGATATATGTGTATCTCCATAAATATATCTGCATTTTTTGTAAGATGGTCAGGAGTGTTCCTCCTGTCCATTAGGAGTCTTAAATTGATCACCAGGGACCTTGAGGAAGAATTTGCCCTAACTCCAATGTCTGGTTCTCTGAAGCACAGAGAACTGAAACTGATTGTTGTTTTTTTCTGCCTGGAATTTTAGTCTTTTCCTGGCATTCTGTTGATTTAAATGTTGCTAAATACTGAAGCTGCAATTCAAATAGCCATTGCTCCTAGAAGTGATTTTTGATCTCCAAAGATGGAAATGATGTAGTGCCTTTATTTTGAACAACCACGGAATTTTCATTATGCTCGTTCATGACACTTGGCACTTTTCGGCTTCAACTGAGTTTATTGACAAGCTTTTCCTAACACATATAATTAAACTTCCTGTTTCCCGTAGAACTCATTCCATGAGCTTATACATGGGAGGTGATAAATAAGTTACTGAAAATAATTTTAATTAATTCATATATCCATCACTTCTGATGAGGAAAGCATTATATACATTCACCTGCTGCTATCTTCAAAGCATACATAGGAATATAAAATATATGCTTAAGATCTGAACATTTTACTGTATGTAAAGTAGTCTCAGTGAAGTAAATAAATATGTAAGATACTAAGCCAGTGTCTGTCTCTTAAAGACATACTAGCCATAGTATTTTATTTTATTTTTAAAGATTTTATTTATTTATTTGACAGAGATAGAGACAGCCAGTGAGAGAGGGAACACAAGCAGGGGGAGTGGGAGAGGAAGAAGCAGGCTCATAGCAGAGGAGCCTGATGTGGGGCTCGATCCCATAACGCCAGGATCACGCCCTGAGCCAAAGGTAGATGCTTAACCGCTGTGCCACCCAGGAGCCCCTAGCCATAGTATTTTAAAACTGCCTTGGAGACCTCTGAGTCTGATGCCCTCATTTTGTGCTGCTTCTTGTTATACAAAGAAAATGTAACCTAAGAAAATAGACGTGATACATAGAGATATAGAAATAACTTGCTGTCTCAGAGCTGTATTATTGGGTTCCTCCATATCAGTTGTGTAATTGGTAGATTTTTCTTATCTTCTAAGGAGATCTTTACAAAATACAAGCATCACCAAATTACTATCTCCTCATGATGTTCAGTGTAACATTCATGCTCCCTAGAATGACAGGTATAACCTCCAAGCTTTCAGTTATAATTTCTGCTCATCAGTTGCCCCATAATCTCCCACACCTCCCTTTTCTGATTTTTATATTTTATTCTCCTTACTTTTTACAACTCAGATCTGGTAACATCTTTTTTGAAGTCTTCTACAGACACTTCGGCATATTAGTCTTTTTACAAAGGCTTTCTTTCTCAAGGATCTCAGAGTACCAATGACATCATAGTGTTACCGGAAGCATCAGATAAAGAAATAGTTTAAAACAAATGATACAGCATCGATACCTGATAGACACAAAATATTGATAACTATTTCTTTTTAATCATTACCAAGTACATACTCTGTTATTTATAAAAGCATTGTCTTGGCGTGCCTGGGTGACTCAGTTGGTTAAACGTCTCCCTTTGCCTCAGGTTATGATCTCAGGGTCCTGGGATCGAGCCCAGGTCAGGCTCTCTGTTTGGTGGGGAGTCTGCTTCTCTCTCTCTCAAATAAATAAATAAATAAATAAAATCTTTAAAAAAGTATTCTCTAATTGCTCATCTGTCACCCCTGTAAAACGTAATTTTAGCAAAGATGAAGCTGTCTTTAGCAAGTTTGCAAAATATGAATAAAAGTGATGATTAGTGACAAGGTAATACTTACAATGTTGTTCTATTTATTTTGGAAATTCTCATATGTTTTTAGATGAGATTTTATATTTGAAGAAGCTTCAATACACAAACTGTATCTTGGTTCATGTATAACACTTTGTATAATTTAAGGAACTTTTGATTATAAATCTTTTACCTTGATAAATAATGTATATTGGTTACAATTGCAAGCATAGTCTTTTCTCCAGGGATAGCAACAACTAAGTTCTTTAAGACAAAATATAAGTAGAAGGATATTGTTATTGCTTCTAGCATACTTTTAAGATTTTTTTTTGCTACATGGTAAATGCTTCTTACATTTCTGAACCAGGTGTTGAGAATTTTATTCCTGTGGAATCTGGGAGTCTGTTTATAGTATATGTACATCAATGTTCAAAATACTGCAATTCAGATGCTTTGGAGAGGATGGAGCATGGTGATTAAGGATAAGGGCCTGGAGTAAGACAGCATGGATTTTAATCACAGCTCCCTGCTGAGTGTTTGACCTTGGTGAGGTTACTTAATTTATGCTTCAGTATGCCTGTGTATAAAATAATAATAATGCTAGTATCTGTCTTATAGCATCTTTATGGGAATTGAAGAAGCTTTTGTGGCTTTCTATACCACATACCACAGTGCTTCTCACACAGTAGGCACTCAGTAAGCCCTGATCATTGTTTTTATTATATAATGATAATAATGGACTCCCTGTCATGCTCCTGAGACTGAGCCATATATCATCTGATAATTAGGTACCTGATACCACCTAGACCACTACCCCCTCTATTTGATGCTTTTTAAAATTTCTTCTACCCCATTCCATTTCCTTACAGTCCTTGCTTCTCTCAAATCATTGACATATGGGGTATATATAAAATATACAATTATCTAGGGGTGTGTGGGTGGCTCTGTTAGTTAAGCTATTGACTCTTGATCTCAGCTCAGGTCTTGATCTCAGGGTCATGAGTTCGAGCCCCATACAGGGCTCCACACTGGGCTTGGAGCCTACTTAAAAAATTTGTGTGTGTGTGTGTATACACACAAGTATCTAAAAAGAGTTTAGACTTCATACTCTTATCAGGTCCCTTTTATCCTGAGATTTTAAATAGAGAACAGGGAACGTAGATTCCCCTAAACAAAAGCAAGATTTTTGTGTTTCTTAAAAAATTATATTTTCTTATTTATAGCAGGAAAGACTTCCATGTAGAGACATTAAGACTTAAATAGTTACAAGCATGTGCATACCATTTTAGAAGAAGCCGAGATTTCTTCATGCATCTGCCTACAAGCTGTTTGTTTTCTTCTCTCTCTTCCAGCTGGAAGTCACTCATCTCCCTTTTCAGAAGGAATTGTCAGCACAAACAATGCAGATTACAAAATAAGAAAATCCAAAACAAGAGCACGTGCGCAAACCTCCCAGGTAAATATGTGTCAAAACTAGATCTTTTCCTTTGTAGCTTTCTGTACCCAAAGAATGATTTTTACCTGTGGTTCTGAAGCATTCTGAATCTGTGTCATGTGAAAGCAGGCCATTCGTGGCAAAGTCGAACTCACTGGCATGATTTCTGGTCCCTCGAGACTACCTCATGTACTTATCATTCAAAGCTATTCAAGGCGGGGAATGTTATACCTGAACTAAGTTCCTCCAGCCGGCATATGAGCCGACATACAAAGTGAGGAAATACGAAAACGAAAATGAGAGACCAAGTGAGTCTGTCATAAAGTCTTAAGTTCCTGGAGGATGCATGGGGTTCTAAAAATAAGATTATGGCTCTAGTCTCAGGAAGCCTGTGCTAAATCTGAGAATGAAACCAAGCAACAAGAATACCCAGAGAAGAGTTAGATGAGGCTGGCTAGGCCTATAGGATGCACAGTAAAAGCTAACGTGATCCAGCTAGTATGCTGAACTCCAATCAGTGATGACAGCTGATATGTATAGAACAGTTACTGTGTGCCAGGAGCCTTTTCATTTTATCCCAATAACACCCCAACAAGGAAGTTACAACTTGTATCCCTACCTTATAGATAGAGAAACTCATGCACAGAGAAATTACATAAGTGCCCAAGTTCACAAGATTTCTACAGAATGGAGCCAAGCCATCTCTTCAGCTGTGTTGTCTCTAGAAGCTGCACTTTTAATGGCGATACATTCTTTTTCACTGGGAGGAAGAAGAGAAAGTGGAGAGGAAAGTGGAGAGGAGGAAAGTAAGCCTGAATTTGTGTTCTCCATCTCTCTAGCGGTCACCTGTATGTGTGTATATATATGTGTGTGTGTGTGTGTGTGTGTGTGTGTGTGTGTGTGTGTATACACACACATCACAAAAAGCAACCTAACTCTCACCAACCAAATAAAGAACTTAAATTATGGAATAAAATTTTGTCAACACATAATTATATGAAGGCTGAGAATAGTTATGGAAGCATGAAGAGAAGCTGGGCCACTGTGGTGCTGAGCAGTAGGCCGTAGAAGGATGGTACAAAAGGGGTAATCTATTCTTTGCTTCTCTCTTTTCTGGACCAGGTATTGGGAAATAGGCCTTCAAAATTATTATCAGTATATATGACCAAGTGTATCATCCTCACTTTAAGAACAAGTATTTCTTTAGACACAATTCCATAGCTAGGTCTATTTCTCCACCATATACATTCATAACATCTTTACCCTGTTCACTTATCATAGCTGCCATTCCTTTGTGTAACTCTGTCATTAATTGCTTCCCAGCTTAGACTCTTATTCGATAAGGGTGGGGACTACTTCTGTTGCTTTTAGCTCAACATCAAGTCTCCTGTATGTTGATGCATAGTAACTATGCAGTAAGTATCCCTTCCATAGGCTAAAAGGACAAGTTTATTTTCTGAGTTCTAAGCATAGAGCTTATTATGAAGAACACTAGTAGTCTCTGTCATATTTTCAATGAGTAGGAAAGATGGCTGATGGGAAGGAAAAAGACAGGCAAACCAGAAGAAAACTAACACAAGAATGAAAAGAACAAAAAACAGAAACCAAACAGGAATGTTGGACTAAAGCCTTGAGCCATCTAGTTAAAGGAATGAATGGCAATGTATGATTCAGTAGTCCACACTTCATCATTTTCACATTGACCTGCTTGTCTATCACAAATAGTGGTAAGACTGATGTCCAGTCCTGCTATTTTGACATAGTGGTAACAGCTATTCAGCACTTTGTCTATAAAATGTTTAAATTTGACTGTTAATTGATATTTACCTGGGTGTATGTAAGCTTATAGATGTTATGTATAGACTATCACACATATGAATGATTCTGAAAAATAGCTTTTAGGAACTAGAGTTCTTATAACCCCAGTTCCAAGTGTGAACACAGCGTAGCCCTTATGCCTGTGTCTGGGCCTCTGTCAAGTGGGGATAACAAGTTAGTTGGGTATGGGTGAGAATTTAATTTTCTTGTATGTCTGTAGCACTAAAAATGAGCATATTATGAGAGCTCAATAAATGGTATAAACTTTTCAAGTTATAGTGCTGATTGCTCTCGTGCTTTAAGATTGTTTTTGATATTATCGCTTTGGTTGTTAGTATTTAGGAGACCAAAAACATTCGCTTTGAAATCAAGAAAATCTAAATTTAAATCTTTTAATCTCTTTCCGAGCTTGAATCTTACATCTGCGAAATAAGAATGTTGACCTTACGAGATTGTTGTGAGGAATAAATGAGCTTTTGTATATGAACTAATTAGCCTGGTGCCTGTCACAATGGAAGCACACACATTTTTATATTTGTGTGTTTTTATGTTCATAAAATATTGCATTAATCATGGTATGTATGTAGTATGTAAAATAAAGTGTATTATTTTAAATAATGTATTTTTGCTAGATTCTTGGGCTTTCCTTTTCTCTGCAATATTTTGGTTGTTCATTCTGCTTGTTTTCATGGGTGCCTAATGGGCATAATAACTATACAGGAAAACAAACAGGGCTCAGAAACTACCCTTGATGTATATTTTATATTTGAAAATAGACAGAAAAAAGAAAACTATTTTATTGTCTTCTGTCTGTCTGCTTCTGTCTCTATAGAGTCAAATGCTATTCTTTTACAAAACAAAACATATCACTGAATGATTGTCCAAAACAAATGGCTTTCCTTGAACATTAATTGGGAACATTGCTGGCAAGAAAATTCCAACATCAAAATGGCCTGCAGTCAGAGACATTTCTTTATTTGTTCCCCTGTTCAGCTGTTCAGTATATGGCCTGTCTGATGCGTTTGTATGGAGTTTGTTATGAAAAAATTTTTTTAGAATGAGTTACTGGCCCTTTAGGCAGAGGGATGTGGCCGATAAACAATATTCTATTGTCAGAGTATAAGTCAGTTCGCACAACATGAATACCTACTATGAATTAAACACAATGTTAACCTATAAACATGAAGTTTATGTGATTTGTGGGCATAAGGAATTTTTAATAAAATGGAAAATACTAGTATGAACAAAGAAAGGCAATAGAGGCAGGGAGCTCAAGAATAAATAAACTGGTATTATACAATAAAAAGAACATAATATTTCTTGGAGATAGACCATCTATTTCCAGAGAAGTTGACTTCTAAGCTGGACTTTATTCGTTATTGTGTTTTAGGTATACAGAGTGGAAGAAGGACATTGAATGGATGAGAAACATGTTCAAAGATTCAAAACCTACGTGAAATGATATCGTAGGTTTAGACAACTATAAATATTATCAGTTACTCAATTTTAGAGCGTTAGGGTAAGAAAAGAAATGGAAGGAATTAAGACTAAAACAAAAATCAGAAACTTGAAGCGTTTTGATTAAGTTGTGGTGACTGCAAGCCAAGGCTAATACTTAAACAACAACAAAAAGCAACATTTGAATATGGATTTATTGTAGCTGCTGTTTCTTACAAAAAGTTATATATCTGATTTTTAAAAACAGTTTTATTGAGTTTTTCACATAAATAGAAAAAGCAACCTGAAAATTCATATGGAGACACAAAGGACCCTGAATAGTCAAAGCAACCTTGATCAAGAAAGAACGATTACACGACATTTGCAGCAACATGAATGGTACTGGAGGAGATTATGCTAAGTGAAATAAGTCAAGCAGAGAAAGACAATTATCATATGGTTTCACTCATTTATGGAACATAAGAAATAGGAAGATCAGTAGGAGAAGGAAGGGAAGAATGAAGGGGGGTAAACAGAAGGGGGAAAGAACCATGAGAGACTGTGGACTCTGGGAAACAAACTGAGGGCTTCAGAAGGGAGGGAAGGTGGGGGGTTGGGATAGACCGGGGATGGGTATCCACATATTGCATGGTGCACTGGGTGTTATACACAAATAATGAATCATGGAACATTGCATCAAAAACTAATGATATACTGTATGGTGACTAACATAACATAATAAAAAATATTATAAAAAATTAAAATTAAAAAATTAAAAATAAAAAGAACAAAGCTAGGTGCACCACACTTTCTGACTTCAAATTATATTATAAAGGCACAGTAATCGAAACGGCATGGTACTGGCATAAAAGCAGATAAACAGACCAATGGAACAGAATAGAGAATCCAGAATCTACCTATGCATTTATAGTCACCTGAGCCTCAGCAAGTAAAACACACAATGCAGAACAGGTAGTCTTTTCAAGAGATGGTGTTAGGAAAACTAGATATCCATATGCAAAAAAATGAGATTGGACCTGTCTCAACATCATATACAAACTAAAATGGATTAAAGGGTTAAGCATAAGACCTGAAACCATAAAACTCCTAAGGAGGGGGGGAGGTGGGAAACACAGGGAAAATCTTCTTAACATTGGTTTTGGCAATAATTTCTTGGATGTGACACCAAAGTACAAGCAACAGAAGCAAAAAGGGACAAATAGGATTATATTAAAGTAAAAAGCTGCTGCAGAGAAAGAAAACGCAATGAAAAGGCAACCTATGGAATGGGAACAAATATTTATAAACCACGTATCCAATAAGAGGTTAATGTCAAAACTATATAAGGAATTCATGCAACTCAACACCAAAAATACAAATAATCTGATTAAAAATGGGCAAAGTACTGTTAAGACACTTTCAACATAAGTTCCCATGGTTAGTGGCTACACAGAAAAGTGCTGAACATTTCTAATCATCAGGGAAATGAAAATCAAAACAGTGAGATAGCACTTCACATCTGTTAGGATGTCTATTATCAAAAAGACAAAAAATACTAGTAGTGGGGAGGGGGAGGTAGAGAAGAGGATCTGCAGAAAACCATATGGAGATTCTTCGAAAAATGAAAAACAGAACTTCTATATGATCTAGTAGTCCCACTTCTGGGTGCATATCCAAAAGGAACTGAAATCAAGATGATAAAGAGGTATCTGCACTCCCACATTCATCAAAACATTATTCATAACAGCCAAGATGTGGAAATAACCTAAATGTCCTTTAACAGATGAGTGGATAAGGAAAATGTGGTATTATATATACAATAAAATGTTATTCAGTCCTAAAAAGGCAATACTGTGTTTGTGATAACATAGATGGAGCTAGAGGGCATTAATATGAAGTGAAGTAAGTCAGAGAAAGACAAATACATTGTGATTCCTCTTGTATGCAGAATCTTAAAAAAAAAAACAAAACTCATAGAAACAGAGAACAGATTGATGTTGCCTAGAGCCTGGGAGAGGGGAAATGGGGTAATGTTGGCCAAAGGGTACGAAGTTTTAGTTGGGCAAGATTAAGTTCTAGAGATCTCACGTACAGCATATATAGCATATAACAATAGTTAAGAATCCTGTGTTCTTTTTGTTTTTTTTTGGGTTTTTTTATGGTTTCACTTATTTGCGGAACATAAGGAATAGCAGGGAGGACATTAAGAGAAGGAAGGGAAGAATGAAGGGGGGAAACAGGGAGACGAACCATGAGAGACTGTGGACTGTGGGAAACAAACTGAAAGTTTCAGAGGGGAGAGGGGTGGGGGGATGGTTTAGCATGGTGGTGGGTATTAAGGAGGGTACGTATTGCATGGACCACTGGGTGTTATATGCAAACAGTGAATCATGGAACACTACATCAAAAACTAATGATGTACTGTATGGTGACTAACATAACATTAAAAAAAAAGAATGCTGTGTTTTATACTTGAAATCTGCCAGGAGAATAGATCTTTAGTTAAATATCACACACACACACACACACACACAATCACACAAACACAGAAAACTATGGATCTGTGAATTGACTTGATTATAGAGATCCTTTCATAGTTGATACATAAGTCATGCAGTTTTATTGATGTTCAGATTTTTGGTTTTTGTTTTGCTCTTTTGCTTGTTTTCATTGAGCTAGGAATTAAAACTGTACTTTTGATGAATTTCCTCCTGGTTTCATGCATATCCCTTTATCAAAAAAAAAACCATCCTTAGTTTTTTTCTAAACATTGTCTAATAGGGAAAACACAAATCTCCCAAGTAAAAGCAGATATATAGCAATGGTTAAAAACAAAGACTTTGGATTTGGGCTAATGTGGATTTTGTCATACACAGGTTAATTCACCTACTCAATCTTATAAAAGGGGAAGGGGTGTCTTAGTCCATTCAAGCTGCTAAGTAAAACTACCATAGACTGAATGGCTTATAAACAACAAACTTTTTTTTTTTCACAGTTCTGAAGGTTGGTGAGACTAAGATTAAGGTGCCAACAGATTTGGCATCTGGTGAGAGCCTGCTTCCTGGTTTGCAGAAGGCCATCTTTTCACTGTGTTCGGTCCGCATGGTGGAAGAGGTAAGGAAGCTCTCTGTGGTATCTTTTATAGGAGCACTTGTCCCATTTATGAGTGCTCTGCCCTCTCGACTTAATAACTTCCCAAAATCCCCACCTCCAAACAATATCATTTTGGGGATTAGGTTTCAACGTATGAATTTGGGGGGTGGGAGCCCAAACGTTCAGTCTGTTATAATGGTAATGATTATCTCCTCCTACTCTATGCCTAGATCTTTCTCATCACTCAGGTTTCACCTTTTCAGAGAAAACTTCCTAACCACTGTACATAATTACTCTCTGCCTCTCACCCGGGGCTGGCTTCATGGGCATGTGGCCAGACTTCACATTTAGAAGGGTCCTGTACTTGGGAGTCAGTGTTCTGCACTTGCCATCTTGAAATCCCTAGTAATTTTATTTGTGATTTTGTATTTTTTAAGTGAAATCCAGTGGGACAATGGAGCATACAACCAGGCTTGGAACTTTGGCTTTCACATAGTTTTGCCTCACAGCAACGCCCCCGGATGGGTTCTTGGCCACCTGCTTCCCTCCCTGTGTTTCCTGGGCCCACCAAGCCTACTTCTCTCTTCTACCCATGATTGCTTTCATCTCCACCCTGTCAGAGACATTGGCAAGGACACAGTATACTGTCCTATAACATCTTGGGTTAGGAAGTGGCAGTGACCATTCTCACTCTAAGCTGCAGCACAATCATGTGTCTGGCAGGTGATTGACCAGAAATTGCATCTCATCAGGGAAAAGTCTTTTGCCTACCCCCAGCCCAGTTACCATGTATGTCCTGGCATGGAGGTTTAGAGATCTACAGTGGGTGGTCATCTGTTGTTGGTTATAGTGGCAAGCTTGCAGGAAAGGGATAAACCAGACCCAACTTCTCAATGTCCTGTACCTGGCCACCACCATATGTAAGTTCACTAGCTGGTGGGTGGAGAACCAGGCACCTGCAGGATTCCTTTCATGTGGCAGGGCCCATCAGTACCTCTGAGAGTCTGCACTTACCCTCAAGTATCCCTGTGTCCAGGAACACTGTCTCAGCCAGTTCTATTCTTGCAGCATTCTCTCTTCCTCCTCCCCACCTTCCTGAGTCTGATGTGTGTTTGTCCTATCTGGTGAGCTTGAGACACCCTCCAGGGATAAGCCATGAGATAACAATGGAGTACTTTCAGAACATGGGGTCAAATAAGGTATAAAAAATACCGAGTAACATGTATCAATCCCATTACAAATTCAGTTTCCATTGAAGTTGAGTCTGTCTTCTTTGTCAGATACGTAATATTGCGTAACCGTCAGAATGTTGGTATAGATTAGTCATTGAAGAAAAATGTATTGAGTGGATGAATGCATGAATGATCAAATGAATGAACAAAGGTTTGTGTAAGGATTAAATGAGAAAATGTATGTTAAAAAATTAGCATAGTGCCTGGCACATAGGACTCAAATTGGTGGTGGTGGACATAATAGCAATGATGGTAGTGAAAGCGATGGTGATGGTGGTACTCCTCCACCTGATAAAATATATTTTCTATAAAATTACTTTTCTTAAAATACAAATTAATCAAATTAATTGTAATACAAATTCATTGTAAGATATGACTTACTCTTTCCTTCTCTCCTGCTCTGTGGCTTTGTCCCATATATTCTTCTTCTGACGAAAATGTTATTCCTTATTCCGTAACATCCTATAACTTATTCTAACATTTGTTTCCTCAACTTACACTTCAAAAACTAGCTAAAATATTACATACTTTTGATCTGTCTGGACATTTCTGACTAGGTCACACCCACCTGTCTATCGTTTATCCTATAACACTCCTTTGTAGTACGTATCAGTGCTGTGATTTATGTCTTTGTGATTTTTGCATAGTTCCAATTATCTCTCATGTTCATGGTATGTTCTGCATGGATAGGGCCTACTTTTTTTTTTTTTAACAATAAGCATTTATTTCTCATGGCTCTGGAGACTGGGAAGTCCAAGACCAAGGAATGGGCAGGTTCGGGGACTGGTGTGGACCAGCTTCCTTGTTCAAAGATGGCTGTTTGGGTCTCTTTTATAAGGGCACTTACCTCTTCACCCTCATGATGTGATCAAAAAGGTTCCATCCCCTAATACTATCACACCGGGGGCGAGGATTTCAACTTCTGAATTTGGGGATATAGGGCCTATATTTTTGCTTAATGTGATATCCCAACACATAGTTCAGATCCTGGCACATATTGCCACTAACACACATTTATTGCATGAATTTTTTATTGAAGATGTTAAAAAAATACGGTGGTTGCAGCAAATGGAGATGGTGGGGGATTAATGGAAAGAAGCATTATTCTAAGTAGTAGAAACATTTCCTGTCTCTTTATTCCCATAGATTCTCTTTACTGCTTCTTATTCAACCCCTTTATGAATTCTTGTGATGCCTCTTCAAGTCTGTGTGTGTATTTACTTGTTTGTTCTTCATGTGGTTCCTTTCTCCCAAAGAGCCCCCCAGTAGCTCTGACAAATCAAGAGAGGATATTCATTCTTTGAGCTTGCAGAGCTCTGCGATATAGCCTCAGGTAAAATAGTTCAAAGAGCCCAAAAGAAAAGTAAAAAGAGCCAACTGAACACCTAACATGATACCATCTTTCCCCCTCATGTTTAGCTTTTCTGCTTTTCTGGTTCCTACTAAGTTGCCTGAGTGAGAATTCACCCACAAAAACTTGAAAAGACTTAGCCAAATTTCTGTGTATTTGGAAGATATTCTAAAACAGGTGTATTCATGTTTGTAGGTCTTGAAGTTTTTACAATACGAATGGAGCCTTCTTTAAGATAAAAAATACAAAATCATGAATTCAAATCTCTATGAAATACAGTATTTATTTAGAATGAGTAAAGAAATCACAACATAATATAACCAAAAAGGATTACAGATATAACACAATGCAAAAAGAATAGCGTATTTTAAAAATTAATTCCCTGAAACACTTCCATAGTACTTTTGTTTCCTAAATTATTTGGCAGCAAAATCTTATGAAAGTTTCGATTATTTTCTCATATAGAGTGAATAGAAAGTTAACTTCAGTCTCCTTAAAGGAAATTTGATGTTTTTTAAATTTTTCTTGTATTGCCAAATATATCCTTAGTGGAATAAAAAGTGTAGTTTGACTAGGCTTCAATGAGAACAAAATCATTTTTTTTTTTAAAGTTACATGTATGGGTTAGAAAAATGTTCTATTGACAAGCTTTAAATTTCAAATATTTTTATTTCTCTCTTTTATCACATAATTCTGGTGCTGGGGGCCAAAGCACGTATTTGTATTCTGATACCACACCCATCAGTGTGGTGCTACAGTCAAGGGGAGGGTAGGTAAACCTTTAGAAGTCCCTTCATTGAGACAACTAGCAATACCTATCATACACAAAGCAACTGAACCACATAAATATATTCTGCTAAATCCACATAGTCCCAGCAGAGTCTCCAGGTAGCTGGATCCCAAAAAATGTCCACAGGGCACCTCAATTCTAACCCAGGGGAGAAGTGAGGCAAAGAGCACTTTGAGAACGAAAGAAATGATGGTCTTGACTAAGATTAAAATGTCTTACTTTGCAAATTTTATGAAAACATGAAACCATGCGACTACAGTGCGGGTTCACTGTAGAGAATGGGCACCTGCAGAGGAGAAGCCCTGAAACACAAGCTTCATTCCCTTTTTGGTAAACATATCTGCTTCGTACACAAACTTCTCTCAGCAAATGTCATTTATTGCGCCGACCTTCTCTCCAAGGCATTGAGATAATACTTTAATCAGGGACATAGGAGGGGTACAATATGGTTGTCATGTTGTCCTTCAAAGGAGAGTTATTGAATCAAGGTGCTGACTTAGATCCTAATGTATTAGATTCTAGACCATGCTGGAGGGGAAATAAAAAATAATTGTTTTCATGCCTCTCATTGAAAACTTTTATTGATTCTATACTATGCACCAGACACTGTGTCAAGTGCTTACATGCAGTACCTCGTCAGCTGTTTGTAATGTCCCTGTGAGGATATCCGTATTTAGTTTCACTGTATAGGCAGGAATGCTGAAATACACAAATTAAGTGAACTGTCCCAAAGACAAGCTGGTGGAACTGGCATTTTCACTATGGAGATATGATTCCAGTGTTGGCATTCTTAGCCACTCTTTGCTGCTGCTTCATGGTTTTCCACCCATTCCTCAATACATGGAAAAGGTATATACTTATCTCCCTATGATGTAGAGAAAATAACTTAAGGTTTGAAATGAAACCAAGTTTATTTTGAGTCTTTTTTAAATATTATTAGTTGAATGTGCCAGTTGCTTTTTTGTTATTGAATTTTTTCCTTCTCATCTGTAGAATGAGTATTTTCAAGTACCTACTTTATGACACGTTTTTGAAGAATGATTGAGATAATACATGAGACAACTTTCAGCTCATTGGTCAAGTTATGTGATTGAACTTTAGATTCTGTACATGGTAGCTGTTTGGCCTTAAGCAACTCCATTTCTTTTACCTGCACAATGGGATTGCATCATTTATTTCCACTGGTGAGAGGATAAAATGAAAAACAAATGTGAAAGTGATCCATCAGTTCTGACTTGCATAATGAAAAGTGTATGCTACTAAGATTTTCCACTATCTTCTGTAGAAACTGTAATTATTTGCATATTTTCAATTGATAGCAATTATGGCTATCAAATTTATAAGCATAAGATATTTGAAAATCAAATAGCCTGTGTCCATCTATGAGGAGGGTGAGGAGATAGGAGGCTTGGGTTTGTCTAATCAGTCAAAACTAAGCCCCTGAGAGTGCAAGGTGTTTCTGTTTTCGACATTCTGTTCCCAAAGCTGGTGACTGTGGAACCTGGGTGAACCACTAGGTCACTTCTCTTAGAATTTTTATTTTTTCATGACAAAAGAATCTGCCTAGAGTTTAGAAGAAAAAATTAAGAGAGTAGGCAATAAAAGAAACAAAACACAGTTGTTTATGTACTAAATGTAACTGGATTTCAGACATCTTCTCCAGATTATCTGTTTCTTTTTATAATGAGGATGACATTTTCTTTGGTGTTATTTTAAAAATGTGGGCTGTAAACACTGAGGAAGAAAAGAGGCAATTCTACAGTACACTCAAGTGCATTATAGTAATCAATTTTACATGTCTTTACTGGACCTCATTCATTCAATTCACATGTCTCCCCTGGACCATTTACTATGAAAGCAGTGTCTCTCCCTCCACTTTAATTTGGACCAAGCCCAAATGAAACCATGAAAAGGAAGATATAAAGAAAGATGGACATGGTTTATTACACAGAGACAGGAAGCAGAATGACCTCTCAAATGTTTCCGACTGAGGACATGATATTTTCAGAAGAGTCAAAAAAAAAATAACCAAAAAACTAAAGTCACCTTTTCCATTTTTACACCCATTTACTGTTGGTATATTCATGACTGGTTATAAGAAAAAAGCAGGATAAAGTCGGACTAGGGAACAGTAATTCACTTTGGGTGATTATCAGAGAGGACTAATGGGTTAGTTTCCAAAATGCCAGTGTACACAAGACATTGTTGTGGTAAGATTAATGAGCCAGGGGAAGACATACCCTTCAAGCAGCTGACAGTTGCCAAGTGCTCTGACATTTTACCGTGTGGCCACGGTCTCTTAAACTCCTTCATATGCTGTACTCCACTGTAAGATCAGAAAGGCAAATGAGGACAAGAGCAGAAGTTCATTCATCTTATGAATTCACGTTTTTCCTAGTCTCGCTTGTAGATCTCTAATTGCTGCTGCCAATATCGCTTGGCCTTCTTGCTGATCTGTAGTCAGCCAAGCTCCCCAGTAAAGGTTTTCAGCTCTGTGAAAGTTTTCAAAAACACAGAGGCTCTGTATGGTTAAGTCTCTTTCTCAAGTTTAATGTGGCTTCTGGGCTTCTCCCTGCTTTCCTCAAGTGTTTAACCTGATTTAGGTGTTTTGTTTTTGTTTTTTTTTTCCCTAAAACTTATGTATCTATCCTTTGATTATTCACTTGTGCGTCATCTTTTCCTGCCCTCCAAGCCTAGCATCAAACCACAGTACTGTCTGTTAGCTCTTCCTTCCCGTGGTCACCTAGACAGACATACACATGTGACCTTTTTTTCTTAAAGACATGTGATTAATAAGAGAAAGTAGAAGGACACTCAAAAAATTATAATATGAGGAAGTAAATATTTCAGAATTCTATAAAGTTATCACAGTCGTTATCCCCAGACTGTGATTTCTAACTGACCTCTATAATAATAAATGGACATTTCTTTTGACTCACATTCTTATTTTTTTTTTCCTGTGCTTTGGTCTGACCACACATTTCTCTCTCCTCCTATGCTCTTCCAATAATCCTTAAAAAGACTGTGTCTCCTGCAAGGATGCAGCTAGCAGAGAGCAAGGTGCTTCCGTCTTCAGTCCTCAAGCGGCCAGTTTGCACGACCGTTGAGCACTGCAGCCTGGGTTATATCTCACTTCCCTCCCTTTAGATCATTTTTCCTTAGATGCTAGGTCCCAACTTTTAGGGTCTTCAAGCTGGTGATTGGGTAGATCAGCAACTGGTTTATTGCTCTGACCTGATCTCCATGTCCCTTTCTCCTCCCAGTTCTAGGGATGGGATCCCTGCCACTTTTCTCTTTTCCTCTTTCTGATATTGCCCCTGCTGTTAGTGTCATTTCCTGCCCTCTGAGGTTTACAATCCCCAGAGCATTTCACCTGTAGGATAGGAAGTCCCCTGTATCCCTGGAGCCATACTGTCTATGAACTCTCATTGGATGATTTGGTATCCTTCTTGACCCCTTCCTATATGTCTCATTCCACTGCTTGTACAGCATGTAGACTTGTGTGTAAATATGGCTTCAGTTCAGATATAGGAATGTTTGTCATGAGAGAAAAATCAATTTTGATGCACACAAGCATGTCTGAAATGGGGAAGTAAATACCTCTAAGGACCTGTTCTTAGGATCCTCCAAATGTTATTTGTTGGTCCCCTGTGCCTCAGCCCTTCATAGATTACCACTAAGTACTTCTGCACCTGTAGGTTCTGCTTTGCTCTGTGGCTCTGTGAATGCCAGAACTGCAACAAGAATAATCATAACTGGCATTTTTTACTCTTACCCGTGTTAGGCATGATCCTAATGCTTTATAAACATTATATCTTTATTTCATCATAGATGAGAAAACTGAGGCTCAGAGGTTAATTTACCCAAGGTGGCAAGGTGATTAAGTGACAGAGTGAGCTTTCAAAACCTAGTCTTTGTGATTCTCAAGGTCCTTTCCCTTAACCTTAATGTCAAAGCTGTATTAGAAATGCTTGCCCTACTGCAGTGAGGTCTTTAAGTAGAGACCTACTTATTTGAACCAAAGCCTAAAGGGCACGGGGGGAAATCACTGCTGAATGCCCATCACCTAAAGCCGTGCCTGGAACATTGCAAATGCTCTATATGTATTTACTGAGTAAATGAAATCTATGGTAGTCTATGATTAGAATAGAACTGGAGTCAAATGTAGGAAGCTTCAAATCTACCAGTTTTCTGTTCATCCTTTAGCAATCAAGTGTGGTCTCTGGACCAGTTGGCATGGCTTCTCTGAAAAAAAGAGTTTGTAAAAATGCAGACCCTTAGGCCTCACCCCAGAGGCAGGGAATCAGCATGTGTTTTCTCAAGATCCCCTTAATGATTCGTATGCAAATTAGGTCGGAACAGGACTGGCCTAATTTTAGTCCAAGTTCATTATGCCAGAATGGTTTTGAATGACCCCTTACTTATATATGAAACTTCTGTTATTTTCATTCTGCTGTTGGAGCAGGCTCTTTAGGATAAAAGACATAGCTTTCCATGACCAGCACCCACTTACAACCCTTTATAAATAAAGGCACCGTTGGAAAGGTGGAGAATTGTCTTCCTCTGATTGAAAATTAGAGTTCTGTACTTTGTGAGATTTAGCTTAAGAACTAATCTGCAGTCTTCTGCCCCTGGCAGTACTGGAGAGATGTATCATGACAGATGCTAAATGTGCGTCAACAGGTGATTTCTCTGCCGAAGCTGTACTCCCTCTCCCCTGCACCACCAGTAACACAATGGCATCATCATGTGTGAGTGAGCAATTATGGTGTGTTGGGAAAGGAAAGAATTGGTGTAAAGAAACTTAGGAAGGTTTTGTGGTTTTTTTTAAAGTGATTTGGAAACATAAAATCTTTATGAAATCTTTATCTCAGGCTGTAATCTTTTTTAAAAAAAATCATGAAAAATAGGAAGCCATATAACCAATATTGCAGTCTAATACTCTACTATCCACACAGCCCCTTTCCTTGGAATCCTTAATTACATTACCTGAGAGATTTAGAGAACAGTGTTAAAGGATGTGTGCTTATGGAAAGGAAAGGGGTAGTCTTTTCATTTACTTTTTTTCTTCTTTTTTTAAGATTTCATTTATTTATTTGAGAGAGAGAGCGAACACAAGCAGGGGGCGAAGCAGACTCAACATGGAGCAGGGAACGTGACATAGGGTTCAATCCGAGGAACCTGGGATCATGACCTGACCTGAAAGCAGACACTTCACCAACTGAGCCACCCAGGTGCCCCTCATTTACTTTCTAATTATGTAACTCATGAGCTTGAAAGAAATGATTACTTAAGTTGTGCTCAGTCTCCACACCTTTAAGAAAAAATAAGTTTATTCAGAGTCGTAAGTAGAACACACAGAGCTAGCTAGTGTGATCATGGGCTGAAACTAAAGTAGATAAATTTTCCTATTTTAGTGCTGAATTGATCATATCTGTTTTCTGATCCTTAAAATAATATTGCTAGACCTAAAATAATATATTCAGTTCTGGTTGTAATGCTTAAAAATATGGACAAATTGGAATTTTTTCAGTGATGAGGAGTCAAGAGGGTGAAGGGAAAATTGGGGAATGATAGAAGGAACTGAGTGTATTTCAATGGAGGAGACATTACAAGAAGAAGATGACTGCCCAGCGTAAATATGGAAGGAGTGATTAGAGGTCCTGTGAGTGTCTTCATAAAAATAGAAAGGCAGTCTGTGGTTGGAAAAATTTTGTCTGTAGTGGTTAGAACTATCCAAGAAAGCCTCTTGCTATAGAACATTTCAGTGAGATACGAAACAAATGGGAGCAAGCATACTGTGATGCTGAGGAAAGGGTTGGTCAGAATTGAATCTCATTTATCTTTGCATCCAGTGCTTGCTATTCACAGGATGACCAGGACTTGTGTAAATTCAAAACAATTATTTTTTTGCCTCAATTGGACCTTGTGTCTGACCCCAGTATCAGTTCATCCCACAAAACTCAGAGATGACTAAAGAGAGATTCATCCTTAAATATTGCTAATGGACTCAGGTTCTTTAGCATTTTACCTCCCTTTTCTTTAGATGTGCGGTGTTTCTCCAGTTCCATGATTATATTGCATTATTATGATTTTCTCCGTACCTGCACAAAGTCTGCGTATTTTCCTTTAAACTGACTCTCTTTTAGTGTAAATAAATGTATCTTTAAAGGCACTTTACATTACTACACAGGAGAAATTAACAAGTGTTAATAGAGTGCTAAAACATGTTAACATGGAACACAGACGTCTTTATTAATGTAATTAGGAGGAATGGGAAAAGAAATAACTTTCTCAGCAATTCAGAGACATTTGGTTCTAGTATCTCTTTACCATTTAAAATAATCTTGAGTATTACCCACACTTTCAGTGATATGGTCAATGTCTGGGGTCTTATGTTTTTGATATCCATTGAGCTGAAATCTATGGATTTAGGATCTAGTGCAGAAAAATTTTTGCTCTGATGTATATTCTGCAGTTTTTCCCCTTTATATCAAACTTCTCTGGTATTACCCCCTACCTGTATTGGGCATCCATTTGTTCCATGCTCTTTATTGCAATATAGGCACACCTCAGAGATAATACAGGTTTGGTTCCGGACCACTACAGTTAAGCAAATATGGTGATAAAACAAGTGAGATGAATTTTTTGGCTTACCAGTGCATATAAAATTTATGTTCACACTATACTGTACAATAACATTAAGTGTGCAATAGCATTCTGTCTAGAAAAACAATGTACATGACCTTACTTAAAAAAAAATACTCCTTTCCAAAGATCTGACAAGATGGCGGAAGTGGAGCAGAAGGAGCACACTTTCTTTTTGTTGATGGAGGGTCTTGCCTCCATGTTGATGGCTGCTGACTCATCAGGGTGGTGGTTGATGAAGTTTGGGGTGGCTGTAGCAATTTCTTTAAAAAGACAACAGTGGAATTTGTCGCATCGATCACTCTTCCTTTCATAAATGATTTCTCTGTAGTATGTGATGCTGTTGATAGCATTTTACCCGCAGTTGAACCTGTTTCAGAATTGGAATCTGTCCTCTCAAACCCTGCCACTGCTTTATCAACTAAGTTTATGGAATATTCTAAATCCATTGGTGTCATTTCAACAATCTTCACGGCATCTTCACCAGAAATAGATTCCATTTCAAAACAAAACAAAGCAAAACAAAAAAAACAACAGAACACTTTTTTGCTCATCCATGAGAAACAACTTCTCATCCTTTAAAGTTTTATCATGAGATTACAGCAATCCAGTCCCATCTTCAGGGTCTACTTCTAATTCTAGTTCTCTTACTATTTCCAGGGTATCCTCAGTCAGATATAGCAATTAAATTTGCCATTTTATAAGGCATGGTTTTTGGTACCCCAAAACAATTATAATAGTAACATCATAGATCACTGGCCACAAATTACCATAACAAATACAATATTAATGGAAAAGTTTGAAATACTGTGAGAATTACCAAAATGTGACACACAGACATAAAGTGAGTAAATGCTATTGAAAAAAATGATTCTGTTAGACTTGTTCAATGCAAGGTTGCCACAAGTCTTTAATTCATAAAAAATGCAATATCTATGAAACATAAAGAAGCAAAATGCAATAAAAGGAGGTATGCTTATGTATGACTTGAACTGAAGACTCTTTTTTTTCCTTGAGTATTTCTATTATGAAATCCTCTGAACTCTTAATTTATCTGTGTGTCAGTTTTTATTTCCCAGGGTCCCCAACATTTCATTCCTCTTGAGCCATAATATTGATGACAAATCCTAAGATTCTATTTTTAATACCTATCTGCTTTCTCTTGATAAACTCTGACTACTTACCAGTAATAAAAAGGTTTGGTAAGAATGGTATTAAAGGTGAATCTGTCTTAATACACCCAGGAACAGACACATCATTGAAAATGTAAATTCCATTCCCACGTGAGCCTTGTTTTTGGAGTCATGTGCTGTGTGTGAGAAAAAGGCAAAATGATTAATGGCAGGGTCTTGCATGCAGGGGAGGATTGATTCTTTGCACTGAACATCCTGGTGATAAATGCTAAATCTGACATGTGTCTGTGATTTTACTCCATTACAGTTGGCATTCCACAACTTCCAGAAGCTATGTGATATTCCATAAAGAACATAGGCCTTTGAATCTGACAAGTCTGAGTATGAGTGTAAATTCCCTGTTAATTAACTGTGAGGCTCTGGCTAGTCATTGAATCATTCTAAGCTTTATTTGCTTTCTCAGAATATTGAAATAAAAATGTCTTCATGCATGATCACAAGGCATCTCAACATATGTGCCTTTGAAGTGAACCTGGTATTATACTTGCGGGGGTTACATAGTAGGTCTACATTCCTGCATGTCTCAGAGTAGTACACAAAAAGACTAACATAAAGGATTTTGGAAGGACATTGTCAAATATTAAAGGCCTCACTCTGTAGGAAGAGGAAAGAAAGGAATCTCAGAAAATTAACTCTACTTGAAAAGTAAAGTTGCTTTTTATCAACTTGAAATGTGAAAATACACTAGACTTATCATCAGGGGTGTTTAGGAATACCATTATCTAAATAACCACTGTAAACTTTATTTACAGAAATCATATCCTCCAAACAAAGAACCATATTATTTTTTCCTATTTTTTATCACTAAAGTTTTCATTTCTTGACAATATTTAGCAATATCTAATTCTTAAGAGAACAATAAGTAAAAAAGGAGATAGAATATGAATTATATTTACCCTTTTAAATGTCTGTGCATGCATGAGCTCACGATACACACACACACACACACACACACACACACACAACCTGCAAGAATGCTTCTTGATATTCTGTGATGGTTAAGAAAAATGAATGTGTTTGGGAATTACTGTTCAGTAGTTTAGAAAATGGGATTTAAGATTGGTTTAAACAAGGTGATAAAGACCTTTCAGCCCTTTTCCCTCTTGTTTTATATAGTTTCATTTTTTTTAATAATCATTTTTTTGGCCCAACAGTATACACTAGGTAGATATCTACATGTTTGACATAATGAAACAATGTCGTTATTCTGTTCTAAAAAATTCCCAGTATAATAATAAGCCAAATAACTTCTCACCTACTACAAATATCTGTGTCAAAAGGAAGGAGAATTGCATAGACTGGAGCTTTTTCCTGCTCCTCAGACCTCCATATCTGGATGTCTTTTTTCATAGTGTAAGCTATAAATTGAATGGCATAATTTGATGATGGACATAGAACTGTATATTAGTTTTTATTTTGACAAAATCATTAAACATCACATAGGTTGAAAAATGAATCACGAGGCCCTAAGCCTGCCTTAGAAGATTGCACTTCATAAACTGAATTGCTCACATGGGCAACATTTTGGTGGAAGTTATAGATTTTCTAGCATATCTCTGATAGATAGGACTAATATAACTTCAATAAAAACTCTGGATATGTCAATATAAAATTTTCCCTACCATTGAAAGATGTAAGATAGTCCAACTAATAAATCGGACGACAACCTATTCCTTAAGGTGTAGTAACATACATATTGGGTTACAACAAGCAACAAAATCATCGAGCTAATAAACCACAGCCACGGAGGGGCCATTGGAGAAGGTTTCTTTCCATTGCAAGAGCCCAGCGTGATGTCCGTAGGTGTGAAATCACCCCCCAGAATGTTAATTTCCAATAATTGACTCAGCTGTATGTGCAATGATTTAGAACTACATATAAATGATACCTGAATGCCATATATGCCACTTTTATTTATGACAGTTCACATGAATTATATCCCATAAACTAGCGGTGATGTGCAAATCCGCCAGGGACCTCCACTGTGAAACGTACCAGTAATGCATCTTGAGTCACAGTTTGATACCTAAATATCTGGTTAGATGGTAGTGGTGGTATTGGGTGGATATGTCAAGTTTAATCAGAGTAGGTCTGAGATGCTAGGTAAACCAAAAAACAGAACTATAAAGCAGGTCTAATTTATGCATTTCCCCAAAATTTTGTTGTTGCGTGAGGCTATATATTATTTAACTTTTCAGGCTCTGGTACTTGAAAATTGAAGGTGATAATGAGTATCTCCTAAGAAGGCTATGGGGGTTAAATTTTGAAGCAGGAAGTGCAATTCTTGGTAGCTAAGAGATGTTACTTTCCTTGTCTTACTCATGCAAGTCACTTTTCCTCTTTATCGTGTATACTACTTTGAATAGTATGTTTTATTTGTGATCCAGTGTTTTCTGTTTCATCTTTTTCTGGGTCATAAATCACCCTCTTCTCTCTTTGTATTAGTCAAGGTTCTCTAGGGAAACAGAACCAATAGGGTGTGCAAAAGGTTTTAGGGGGATTTATGCTAAGGAACTGGCTCACACAATTGTAGAGGCTGGTAAATCCAGAATCTGCAACTCAAGTCCGAAAGTCCTCTGCTGGCTGAATTCCCTGTTGCTTGCAGGAGGTCAGTCTTTGTTTAATTTAGGCTTTCAGCTGATTAGATGAGGCCCATCATATTATGGAGAGCAGTCTGCTTTACTCAAAGTTCTTCAATTTAAATATTAGTGTCATCACAAAATATCTCACATAAACATTCAGAATGTTTACCAAATCTCGTGCTGTGTTCCAGCCCAGTTGACATATAAATGTAACACTGGTCATTCGGACACATATTATCATGTCTCGCCCAAACATTGTTCTTCTTTGCCCAGAATGCTACTGCTTACAACTGATATTTAACCTTACTAGATTTTGTTAATTGATGATAGCAGGTTATAAAATAGGTATTCTGAAAAAAAATTAAAATTTGTATAAAATGTGTTTAATAGGAAGGAGGTAAGTTTTATTTTTAATCTTTTAGGTACTAGTCAGGCACTTTGATTTTCAGAGGTCTAAATTTACATCACATCAAATATATTAAAAAGCTTTAAAATGTCAGTTTTTATAATAAATTTGAAGACTTTTTATAGTTGGCTTTTCTAATAATTTGGCCATGAGTAACTTACTTAGTTTAAAATTAAGTATCCTTTCTCAGCAAACAATAGTGCCCACTTAATGGCTATCGCAAAGTCAGAAAACTTAACCTACATGTTTTCAGTATGATGGGTATTTTTTGATGGCTAATTTAACAATTTATTTAAAAATTAATGAGTTTTCTTAATGCTATCATTTTAGACACTTAAATATTTATTAATTCATATTTGTGATTTTGCATTTTTCCTGTTAGTTAACCTCTTTTGCTTAGTGTCTGTATTTGAAAATTGAGGATATTAGTGAATGTTTCTTAAGGAGGCCATGGGTATTAATCTTGGAAACAAATAGGACAGCCCTTTGAACCTAAAAATGTTGTGTTTTTATTTCTTCAAAACAGGCTATTTTCTCCTTGTAGAAATTCCTCTATTTTTTCATTTTCTGTTATTTTCTTTCAGATTCAAAATATCTTTCTAGGTCTTTGAAATGCTTTCGGGTGGCAGGCATGATGATGATCACGATCAGTGGAAAAACTCAGCTGTTTTTCTCTGAATTTGAAGAAATCATCCATCATGTCCTCTGTTATCTCCCCTAACCATAGTTCCTGAATGAATAAAACTCTCCACCCGTCCAGAAATTGAGACCAGGGATATTGTTATCTTTATGACTAATTCCTACTTTAATTCTAAAGATAGGCATCAAACAAGTTAATTATTGTCAGTGGTTTGGACTTAGGTCTATAGAGAGCTTAAATCTTTCCATATAAGGCAGAAGCATAGTAATCACCCTCTGATCCCAACAATGATCTTAGAAAGCAACCAAGATTAAAGATTACACTCGAACGACTCTAATTTTTTTCTCCACTGTTGTGATAGCTATTTGCCTCTCAAATTTGACTGCATCCTGTCCTAGAAAAACACACCTATTTAGAAAATATTCCAACCCCCGAAACTCACTTTCTAGACTTAATTTTGGTGAAAGACCACAGATCGGGGTTATATTATTGCCAATATTGTTCTTCCTGATAACAAAAAAATCACTTAACAAAGTAACTCCATTTTTCATTGCTTCTATTAGTCTGTCTGACTCATTGTTTAATATAGTCACTTACAACACTTTTAAATTCAATTTAACAAACTGAACTCATGTTGGATGTTGTAGGAATCAAACAATATCCAAGAGTTGGGGATATCCTCAAGCATCACAAAATAAAATTGAAGAGATTGAGATACAAGTTTTCCCTAGAATTTTAAATTTTGAGGGATGTGAGGAAATGAAACCACAACAAAAAACAATGTGCATAAATCTGTGTTACATTTTACATGTAAAAGTGGTCTCAACACTTAATGGAAATATAATGAGAGAAATGAGATTGGTTTCCAGCTGTGGTAGATAGAATATTATCCCTCCAAAGATATCCACCCCCAGAACCTGTGAATATATTACCTTGCATAGCAAAATAAACTTTGCTCATTGAAGATATAATTAAATCAAGGATTTTGAGGTGTAAAGACTATCCATGATTGTTCTGGTTGGCCTAATGTAATTGCAGAGGGCTTTCTAAGAGGGTCAGAGTCAGAGAGAGAGTTGAGGATGCTATGCTGCTGTCTTGGAACAGGGAGGAAAAGGACATAAGCCAAGGGATTCAGACCAACTCTAGAATATACAAAGGCAAGGAAATGATTCTCCCTAGGGCTTCCAGAAGAAATTCAGTCCTACTAACACTTTGATTTTAGCCCAGTTAAACTTTTGACCTACAGAATCTTCAGATAATAAATTGATGTTGTTCTAAGCCAGTAAGTTTAGGTTAACTTATTGTAGTAGCAAGAGGAAACAAATACAGCAATCAAGAAAAACTTCAGAGAACCTGGGGTAGGGAAGGAAAAATTTTACTCTACACTTCAAGGTTCTGCTGGCTGGTCTAAGGATTACATTGATAGTAGATGATACTAACAGGAAAAACAAATTTAATTTTATACATATGGGAAATCAACATAAACATGAGATTCCAAAGACAGACCAGCAAAATAAATAAAGTATATATATGTCATCTTGAACTAAGGAGAAGGGCATAGGGGTATGAGACTTCAGAGAAAAAAAAAAAGAAATTCACAGGAAGATGAAAAAGAGTAAGTTTTGACAAACAAATATTTGCTGCCCCATACAGAAACACTTGGGCATAGAGAGGAATTTTAACAGAATCTGCTAAATTCCACCTTGTCTACCACACATAGTTCATGTTATAATGTAGTTATCTATGCTGATAGCTGTCTTTCTGGAGCAATTCCTCTATCTAAATTCTTTTAGGTAGTTAGGGGGAAGGTCAGGTTCTCCCTGAGTCTTTTGAGCCTTACTATTTCTAGCTTGAAAGAATCTGCATGCAGAGTGGTACATCTTGCAGCAACTAGTTCTGAACCCCAACACTGGCATTTAAGGTAAGTTTTCTGTAGGTAGAATGGAGGGAACAGTTTGCCACAAGGGTTGGAGAGAACGGTAATTACTGCTGTCAAAGGAGGATATGTTTAATCCCAAACAGTTCAGTGTGAATGATGGTGGAGACTGAGGGGAATTTGTAGGATAAAGTCTGTCTAGTGTTCAGTATTTTTCATTTCTATTTATTCAATGGAAAACCAACGAATACTGGGATGTATACAGTAACCCACTCATATCCACACACTCACACATACACACACACACACACACAAACATATGGAAGTTGTTGCATAATCTATATAATGTCTTAGTGAGTGAGTGGTCATTGAACTTCTTTGCTATCTTTATGCCATTCAACAATTGTGGGTTATTTTTGTATTGCTGTTGTTATTCTTTCCATTGTTATTTAGTAAATGAGACTTTCTAGGCATTGCTAATGAAAAGTGCCTGAAAATGGTGAACCAAATTCTAACAATTGCCTTCAATATCCTAGGACCATATGGGAAGGAAACAGACAAAAGTCAAAATATTTTATGCGTATAACATTTTTGAGGTTCTTTCCCTGCCTTATGTTCCCTAAGGACAGAACGATGCTACCAAATACTCTCTCAGATGCTTATTTTAGACATTAAAAGATACAATGCACTCATATCATGTGGGGGGGGGGATAAGAGGAAAAAGAACAAGGGAAGAAATTTAAAAAAACTAATATTCATTAAATGTATATTAATGCTGTGTTTTACACTGTGTTTATTTCTCAACAAAAACATTTTTGATAAAATTTGGTTTTCTATTTCCCTAGTAAACTTTCTATTCTGAAGTCCTGAAGAAATGACAGAGTTGCTCATCAGGGAAATGTTGATGCCTTTTTACAAGTAGGTGTTTAATTTTATGGCTGAAACTTCCTCTACGTAAGCAAAAAAAAAAATCAATTGTAAACAAAAAGTTGCAGACTTTTCCTGTGAAAGGAGTTGATTCTGGGTCACTGCAACTTTCTTATCCCTACCATATGTTGCCTTAGAGGAAAAAAAAGAACTTTCAAAATAAACTGAAATTATTTTCCATTGACAAAACTAAAATGACACATTTTAAAGTATGAATTCATAATACTGTTGCAAACAACAACAAAGATAAACATTCCAAATTACTAGGGTTCTGAACAATTCAACATCGTGGTTGAGTTAGCATTCTTAACTTTCCAAAAAGAATGACTGGCAAATTTTACCCAGGCTAGTGAAAATGTTTGCTTTTCATTTCATATAGGGATTAAAAAGGAACTGAGAATTAGCTAAAATGACCTAAAATAGAGAGAATTAAGAAGAGACAACTTTGAATCTGCCTAAACATAAAACGTGACATGAAAGCAGGGGGAGTTCTAATTCTATTAAACACAGTGTCTTCAGTGGGAAAATTGAACTGGTCAAGACTCGTCAGATAATATTAAGTGAAAGAAGATGGCTAATGGCATGTCACAGAGATCGATGTGTGGCCCACCTCTGCCCACCTATGGGCATGGCTTCCCCTCACAAAGGACAGATGTGTAAATAACAGAAAATTGGAAAGAATAGTCAACTGCCAAGAGGAAGGATTGAGAAGCAAGTTCCTTTAAAATGGTGATGCATTGCCAGTCTGTGAGATGTTCAGTTTTTAGCAAAGACTTTATAAAACAAAGGAGTCTCATACCCTGTTTGCATAAATGATTGTATTACAATGCTCCATTATGAAAACTGATTATATATTGACCTGTATTTTGTATTCAGTTACTGAAGTTAATGCAATTTGCACATGGAAATATTGGTATTAACATATAGGTCCTTGTTAGTCATTAACTGTTAAAAAGCTATTATTATCAAATGAGTAATATTAGCTTCCATTATTGCTTTTAATTTTATTGTATCATTATATCCTTTTTTTTTTATATCATTACATCCTTGTGATCACTTTTAAGGATGTCAACAGTACTCCTTCAGATGTGAAGACTGATTTTCAGGGAGCATGTCACTTGCTGATGTTAAAGCTACTAAAATAATAGAGTTGAGATTCCAATCTCAGTTTATCTTATCTTGGAGTTTAGGGTTTTTAACAACTCTATATAAATATATACACATGTACACACAAACAGCCTACCTTGTATGAATGCATGCATGTGTGTATATGTATATCTATCTACCTGTCTATTTATACACTGTTGGTTTAGATTGCTTTTATATATCTCTTAGAATTGCCCCTCACTAGAGCCATTTGAGGAAGTGATAGGCACTATTCTTCAGGTGAGAATAGAGTGGCCTTGGATGAGGAGAGCACTCAGGTAACAGGGAGAGGCAGAGAGAATGAAAAATCACTAAGGTTTATTTCTACTATGAGAAGGTAAAAAGAACCAAGGTTGCAATTTAGAGCCCCATGTATCTTTCAAAGCATTCTAAGAGGCACATTAAGCCAAAGTGAGAAATTGATAAGGTATCTTACTGAAGTAGTCAGAATTTCCAGATTGAGGAAAATAAGCTACTAAACCTATCTCCAGTCCTTTGGATATGCCAAAATCGCATCCTTTGCCACTGACACAAGCCATTCTTTTTAAATACAAGGCAGTTTTCCTAAATGTGGTAGTAATTTTTTTTTCATGTAAGTGCTGTATAAGTGTGCTTAGGTCTATGAATATACGTCAAGATACCTCTCTCTGCAATATAGATACATAAATTTTCTCTGATGTAGAGACTTTCTTCTGAAAGGAGTAATGAGACAAAAAGACATTGAAACTCTGCAAATGGTAGCTTTGGGTTCAAATCCTAATTCTTAATGAGCATTACTATTTTTATTATGAAAATGAAAAGAGTATTTATACATACACTTAGTGTTCTTTTAGAAAAATAAAGCATTGAAGTATACATAAAGTTTGACAATAATAGGTCTTATTAGGGCTTCAAAATTCCCTTTTTTCTCTTCATCCCTGGTCTTGTTAAGATCATATGGGGATTTCAGGTGATATATGGAAATATATATTTCAGGATCATGTAGCAGATGATGATTATTTATCATCCATAGATGAATGAAATAACAATGTACATTGAATGTGTGCTGTCAGCAGTACATACATTAAATTACCTCTGACTTCTATTGTGAGTTGAATTATTATGCAACAGCATCTATCTCTGTGCCTGAGACATCCTAGACAGGCCATATTTTGTAATTAAATCTGTACTTGAACTTATTGGCCACATGCAATGTCCTGGATATGTACAGGTTTCTCTCTGTGGATACAAAGGCAAATAAAACATGGTTCTTTTTCTTGATAACTTTGGAATATGGGGGCAGGGATAAGTGAGACTCAGTATGACAGTTAAATACATTATATTAAGTATTAAAATAAAGATGACTGTCAAGTTCTTTAGGAGCAATCGACCTTATCCTTTGATAATGTAGGGTAGACTGTGTTATTACTCAACATCCTGCGTTGCTCACAAATTTACTCAGGCTTAAAGTAAAAATTCTGACAAGGCCTTATGTAATTGTTTTCTCTGTATAGCTTCATGATGCCCATCTCTTACTCTTTTCCTCCAGTTACTCTAATCTACCGTTATTGCTGTTCTTCTAACATGGCACGCGTTCTCCCTCCTTAGGTTCTTTGCACTAGCTTGCTCCCTGCCTAGACTACACTTCCTTAGCTGTTCATTTATTTTACCTTCTCAGCTCCTTCAAGTCTGAGTTTACATGTCACCTTCTCAAGGAGGCCATCTTATTGATCTTCATTGAAAACTCCTCCCTATCCAATCCCCTTCTTTCTTTCCCACTAGAACATAAGATTCACAAGGATAGAAATCTTTGTTTTATTTATTGACGTGTTCTAAGCACATAAAATGGCACCTAATACAAAGTTGACAGTGAATTAATATTTGTAAAATGAATGCAGCAACCACTTTTGATTGTGGAAATTATATATGTCTTCATAGAGAGGATTAAAAGTGATCTGGCTCTTGTGAATGGAAGATTAGCCAATTGAACAAAGTCATGGTCTCAGGTAGAAAAATAATGTGAGTATATGATGTCTTTGGTTGGATAACCAAATAAATACAAAAGTTTTTAGGAGGAGGGGGTGCAGTTAAAGCAAGATCAAACTGGAAAACTAATTCAATGTCTTATACATCAAATTTGGGAGCTAAATTTTTATCTTCAGACATTTTACTAAGGTCTTAAGCAGAAGAAGTTATATTAGATCCATCTTTAAGTGATATCCTTTGTGACATTGCTAGAATGGTGGCCCTTTAGAAGATAATGATGATCCTAAGTAGACTAATGGTAGTGAAAATGAAGGGAAGTTAGCACAATTAAATAACATTTCTGAGACAGGCTCAACAGAATTTGGCAAGTTAATGGATATAGGAACTAAAGGAAAGAAATGAATTGGAAAAATTGAGAAACTGGAGATTTTTTTTTGGCTAAAGAAACTGGGTATCTGATAATATGATTAGGGAACATAGAGAACATAACATGAAGAGCAGTAGATAACAGGCTCAATTTTACATGTGGAATAAGTAAAGCATAAGCAGAGGACTTGAAAAAGGCAATTTGCATAGAATTCTGAAGCTTAAGGGAAAGAGAATTTGGAGAGACAAGAATAATTTCTATATACCTTGCACATAGGGTCATGGGCCTGTATACAATCAATGAATGAAAGATGGAATTGAGAAATTGATCAAGAGACATCTCTGCAAAATAGTAAACATTCACAAATAGACCATGTATAAGGACTATGGCAGGTCCATCTAAAGGAGTCATGGAAGAACAGAGGAAGGAATGTATAATAATGCTAGTCTGTTAAGGAAAGTCTTTACAGAGGAAGTCTCAGATGACTCAGAAAAGAAAGGGATTGTAGTCAAAGAGCCTTTCAGACAAAGACATATAATTATGCTTGTAAATATAATAACTTAGGAGTAGTTTATTGTAGCTAATAGACAGGGTTATAGATTTGGAGACAGACATTAAGACAAGAAAGTTAGCCTGACTTTTAAACCCCTACACGAACTGGCTACTGCCCTAAAAAATGTCATTGCTTTCCATGTTATGCATTAAGCTTGTAATAAGCTTTAAAATAAAAATGAAATAGTAATATTTATGTTTTGAAAAGATAACTCAAAGCAGCAGCTTTAACATCAATGCCCTGAGACGGGAGTCAGGGAGCTAAACTAGGAAAGATAATAATAATTAAGGCAAGAAAGGGTGAGGATCCCAGTGAAGGAGAAGATAATACATTTGAGAAACATCGGAATGAATAGGCACTACTTATACGATTGAAAACATGAATTAATGTGGTAGTTAAGGGGAAAGAAGAATTGGAGATAGCTAGCCCAATGTTTGGATAAATATTCTGTTTACTAATGTCAGGAAAAAATAAAATTTTTATTTTATTTTATTTTAAAAATAAAACTGCAATACATTTAAGTTTGGATTCAACTGATACTTAGAGTTTTAAGTTAGCAGTTTCCATCAGCTGTTATGAACTTGGGCAAGTCATAGGAATCAGGCAATGTTAAACTTAGGTAGTCTGACTTACAGCATGTGTGTCAAAATTGGACAGCTGCTATGTCTTTATTAAGACACTATAACTTTTTGTATTAGTGTAATTCTTATGAAATGATTTAAAACAAACTGAAATTTATATAGATTACTTTGGCTGTCATAGCACTTTTCATGATGTGGGAAGTTTAAATCATGAAATGTAAAAACAATTTTGAATTATAAATCATCACTAAAATCATTACTTCAGGCTCTGATACAGGGTCTGGTATCATACCAAATCTCTCACTCAGAATGACCATAGAACAGTTTTTGAAGGCATCAGAAAACAAACCACGATACAAGAGAAAAAGAAGGTGCATTGAGTCGAACCAAATATTTGCCACTATTTTTGTATGTTCTTTTTCTCTCTTAGCGCATTTCCTGATTCTCAGAGTGAGGCACAGAAATAGAACATTGTACCTCAGGGATCATAGCAGACTTCCAGGGCTGGAAAAATACCCCCAAAATAGGAATGGGAGATCCCAAGACTTCTAGGTCTTGAGGAACAAAGATCCCTGGCCGGGGGGGTGGGGGGCGGGGGATGAATCACAAAAGTCAACTTGTTATTTTGTTTAGTTTGATCACAAGGCATTTGCCAACTTCTGAATTCAAGGGATAGGAGGTGAAAAATTTTGTCAAAAGCTGAGATTTGGACGTTAAAAAGCCTAGCTGGGGTAGTTGGGTGATGGGTATTAAGGAGGGCACTTGTGATGAACACTGGGTGTTATACGATAATAATGAATCATTTAACACTATATCAAAAACTAATGATGTACTATACAGTTGCTAACTGGACATAATAATACTTTTTAAAAAATTAAAAAAAAAAAAGCCTAGAAGAGTGCTGGCAACCTCACAATGCTGAAGAAGGAAAACAAACTCTAGGATCTGCTGGGGACCATGAGCCCTGGTAAACATATAAGCCTTTCAGTTTAAATCCTATCACAGCTCTATTCTTAGACTAAGGCATATAGGAAGTGGAACAGCCTAAAACTTAACCTTGAATTAATTTAACTACTAATTAGACCAAGACAATCAGGTTATGCTTCAGTAGCCTACCAGACAAACAAAAGTTCAACGGTCTCTGAGGGAAGATGGCACCATTTACTCTGTGCTTTTACATACATATTATAGCATTTGATGGAAGGTTACCAGGCAGAGACTTATACTTTCTCTTAGGATTTAGAAAGTTGCAGGAGAATGTCCTATCTTAGCAATTGTGATATTCTGGATAACCTACAAAATCATGGTTGTAAATCCCAACAGACACCTGAGAGCATGAAGAAATTGGAGAAAGTGTTGAACCCATCCTAAGAGAAAAGAAACTCATGGCTCCTGTTACCCTTAGTGAAGCAGTGGAAAAAGGGGGAAAAAATGATTATAGATGTGAGTTAAAAAAAAAAAAACCAGAAAAACACAAACACCTTAACTTGTAATTAATTTTTAAAGTTCAAGGGTGAACTGACATGACAATTTAGAATCCCTGAGAGCCACAGACAGAAAAGACACTCTGCCTTTCCTGGACAATTTTTTTCACCAAGTGCTTTCAGGGTATTCAGTGCCAGACCTAGAGTGTCTGGGGCGTTTCTTGCAGGCAGCTCTGCCCTCATATTTCTACCTTAACCTCTGTGCTTTAGCAGGTATCCCTTCAGTTCTCATGCTACTTTACTAGTATAGGAACCCCTGCCTCGATAGTGTAAGGGCTTGGGTTCCTCTAGGGTTTCTTTCTCTTCTCTTGCTCCTTCGTTACTCATCAGTAGGCACTGAGGTGATACCAAAGGCTGAGACAAACTGTTCAGACTCTCAGAACCTAAGGCCTACCAAAGAAAGGCTCATGATTCCACCCTCGAATCATTTGAAAACTGTAGTGAACTGCCCCTAAAGAATGCAAAACGAAGCCCAGACACAGACCAACAGATGGACCAGTCCTTTACACAAGCAGCTTGACAAAAAAAGACATGTGTCCTTTTCTGTACATAAATGTTATTTCTAATTGAACTGTTGTTTTAATCCAGTGTCCGGCATTCATCAACAACTACTAAGAAAGGCGCCTGAGTGGTTCAGTTGCTGAGCATCTGACTCTTGATTGCGGCTCAGGTCTTGATCTTGGGGTCGTGGGATCAAGCCCCGCATCTGGCTCTGTGTTCAGTGTGGAGTCTGTTTGTCCTTCTTCCTCTTCTCTGCCCCGTCTCTCTCTCTCTTTCTCTCAAATTAATTAATTAATTAATTTAATTAAATTAATAAATAAATAAAATCTTAAGAGAGAGAGACTTTTAGCCAAGATCATGAGGTGAAGGCTAGTTTTCCCAAAGGTATGGAAAACAAGGTGATACCTACAGTTGCCCAAACGTACTGCCTGTAGAAAGATTCCAAGTCATGGTGAAAGGAGGAAGAATTTAGGAAAAGCCAGTCAAGCTAAGAGTTGAGACAGGGTTAGGAATCTGGGAAGGCAAAGGCAAATACATTTTGCAGGGCAGAGTATTGGAAACGAGAGAGCTGTCCAGAGATAGACTCCAGAGATCCTCACAGTCCCTCTTGTGTTCAGTGGAGTACCTGTAATACACAAAGGTAAGGAAAGTAATGACAGCTAGCATAAAACCATTAAAAAAGGTTCAGAGGGAACAATGCCCAGAGATTTCATGGTATGAGGAATAAAGTGTTTTCCCACCAGCTGGAGTGAAAAACGTCAGAATTTATAGGACATCAGATGGAGTACAGCAAAGGATCATGTCTCAGCAGTGAGTGAAAACTAACTCTACAGTAAATGCTGACTGGCATCAGTTAAAAAAAGTTTGAAAGCAAAACTCAGAGAATCAGACTGCTCTAAGTAAGTTCGCTATATTCAAGAGTATATGACACATAATAAAGAGTACGATCAACTGAAACTGGCCAAGATCTGACACAGATGATATAGTTAGTTGACTAATGCAATAAAAATAAGATTATTAAAGCTGTATTCCATATGCTTAAGATACTAGAGGAACAATTGGACTTGTTCCCTGAAGACATAAAAAATAGACCCAAATCAAACTTTAGAGAATAAACCTAAATTTGAAATGGAAAATACATTGAATGTGATTATCAGCATATCGGATATTGCAAAAGATGAGCAAATTGGAAGATAAAGCAATCTATTCAAAATGAAAAAAAAATCAGTGATAAGATGGAGTAATTGATCCAAAATTAAATGAAAATGGAAACAAATCTGAAGAATAGAAAAGAAAGAGGAAGATAGTAGATTTAAACTCAACTATATTAAGCATCACATTAAATGCAAATGGTTTAGAAACCCCATTTTAAAAGCAGAGTTTGTCAGATTTTATTTAAAAGAAGAAAACCAAGACCTACCTATATGCTGCCTACAAAAAAAAAAAAATCCACTTTAAATATAAAGATACAAATGGGTTAAAAGTGAAAGGATGGGGGAAAATACCATGCTAATATTAATTTAAAGAAAGCTAAAGTAGTTATATTAACATCAGAGAAAATAGATCTCAGAATAAAGAATATTACCAGGGCTAAATAGGGTTATTTCATTATGTATTTCTATCTATTTGTCTATCTATCTATCTATCTATCTATCTATCTATCTATCTATCTATCATCTATCTATCTATTTATCTATCATCTTTCTACCTTCCTAGCAATTGAATTACAAATTTTTCCATCAATTTACTCCATTAATTCAATTAGAAAAAGCCAGGCAATCTAATACAGAAGGCAAAAGTCTTTATCGGGCACCTTACCCAAGATGATATCTAACACCATTAGTCAGTAGGGAAATGCAAATTAAAACCATGCACAGGTGCATTATACGCCTATCATAATAGCTAAAATTGAAACAAAAAGTTATACCCAGCAGAAATATAATCAAACATATGTAGAATCAATACATATGAGATAGTTCATAGTAACTTGAGCTGGAAACATCCCATAGAAAAGAGATGTGAAGCCACTGCTATATTCTTTGAGTCACAGCATTGATGAATATCACAAATATAATATTTAGGAAAAATTTCAAATCTTTAGATATTTTATGACTCCATTGGTATAAATTTTTAAACAGGCAAAATTAATGTATGTTAAGATGTCATAGGCATAGTTTGCTTTAGGGATTATGATGACTGGGAAGCAGCATGACGGAAGCTTTTGAGGCACTAGTGATGTACAAATTTGATCTGCGTGGTGGTTGAGCAAGTATATTCACTTTTCAAAAATTAGTTGACTTAATTCATTTATTAGTTGTGTACATTTTCTGAATATATGATTTATTACACCAAAATGTGTATTAAAAAAAGATCCACACAATACTCAGAATCAGATTTTCACAGAAAAATATCCTTGGACATTTTTTATATGAAAAATACACATTTTCACACAAAAAACTGTACAGAGTATATAAATTTTAGATCTAGAGAGACATATTTACCATTTGTTTCTGAAAAATGAAATTTTTAAGGTGTAGTTTGTATGGCTTTGAAAAAATACAATGGATCTTTTCTTCATAAAAAGCATTAGCACTGTGATATAGTAATTCACTATGAAAAAATGATAAAGAGAATTGAGTGTCATAGGAAAAATCTGTATGTCATTGCAAAGTATAAAACCATGATATACATCTAATCACAAAAACTCTTTCAGTCTGCCCTCCCACCAATAAACACTTTAATTTCAAACTGAATGAAACACTCCAACTGAAAGAATAATTTTGCATTTTTTATGCTTGGTGTTCTTTTTCCTCTTTTTTTTTTTTTTTTTACTAACTAATGCATAGTTTGGGTCAAAACACTTTCTATCTTTTAAATTTGCACAAATTATTTTGGGTATCACCAGAGTTAAAAATGCATGCCAACATTAAAAAAAGAGAGAGAAAAATAATGTTGCTGAATGTTTCACGATCAGCATTTCCAATTCTGCTTGCATGTAAATACAAATGACACCCTGTCTCTGATTATGGACTATGAGTCTTACACACTTGAACAGCCTTGGCTTCCTCATGCTAATTTCTGCCCTGTGTGAAATCCCATAAATGTCACATCTGCCACAGTCCCTTTCCCAGTCTAACATATGCTTTCAATGGAGCTAAATATTCATCATTATCAAATGAGAAAATGTATGTGGAAGTGCCTTGAAAACTATAAACCACTAAAGAAATAGATATAATCCTCTGTTGTCACTAAGGGGTCTTTGGTTTCTGACTTAGCAAATTAGGACCATGGGGAATTATTGGAAGAAGAGGAATATTGTTTATTGGGAGATAAAACTTGCTTCACAAGTAATTCTCAGAGACCAGGTGGGACAGAGCCATTTCAGGGGCTGAAGCGTGTCAGGGTTGGTCAATTTGTAACATTCACTTTCTCTCTGGAGACTGAGGAAGTTCTGAGTAGAGAGGAAGAAAAACCCCAGGAAAAAGATGAGTTTCTCTTCCAGTTACAGCCAGGAAGTTCTGAGTATGGATTTTTTTTTTTTTTTTTAGTTTATTTATCAAAGAAAGAGAGAGCACAAGCAGAGGGAGAAGAGGGCTCCCTGAGCATGCTGTCTGCTGAGCAGGGAGCCCAATGTGGGACTAAACCCCAGGACCCTGGGATCATGACCTGAGCCAAGGGCAGACACTTAACAGACTGAGCTACCCAGGCATACCGAGTATGGATTCTTATAAACCTTGTTCAGTGGATGTCTGTTCTCTGGGTCTTTGCTTAAAGATAAAACCAAGATATGTGTGACAAAGTCATTAGAAAATGACTCAGACTTTGCTGAACTCTGAACCCAAGAGATTATTAGACTTAATTTTTCTAAGTGAGATCATTCTGTTTAATCTGTTCTTCCTAAATGTAAACCTTCGCCTTTCCTCCATCAACACCCTCCCCATTCCAACAAATAGAGATGTTTAACACTCAGGAAGGAGGATGATCAGGCAATTAAGGCATTTAGATATCATTAGGTGCTCAAACTGTTTCTTCCTGTTATTGCACACTTCCTATCTTAGTAGATGGAATATCTGAAAACAATCATTGCAAGGAAGAACTTTAAGTAAAATCAGATATAAGCAACTAAAATCTTGAGAAGCACTGAAGCTTCATGAATAATTCTTGAATAGCGTGGTATGAATGCCGCCTTGCTCAACTCAGAGTCTTTCAAGATGTTAGTTTCATGTTTTATTTAAGCTCAAC
This sequence comes from Ailuropoda melanoleuca, assembly GCF_002007445.2. Classification (NCBI taxonomy): domain Eukaryota; kingdom Metazoa; phylum Chordata; class Mammalia; order Carnivora; family Ursidae; genus Ailuropoda; species Ailuropoda melanoleuca. The sequence goes on from NC_048229.1 coordinate 57,625,486, forward strand.
ATAAATGTTAACGTGGTCCTCATCAGATTCCTTTTATCTAACTCTGAAGACTGATGTGTTGATGTTGTAATATAGGAAGAGGGCCTTGGGGATAGATTTTAAATGCTCATCCAGGTATTCTGTGAGGAGTCACAAATAAATTTATTTTCCAGGACCTAAGTTGTAAATTTGTCTGTCTTAGTGTACCACCTCGGCAGGCACATCTGCTGATCGGTGATAATTAGTCTTCTATTGTTCAATTTGTAATCTAGGTATGTTTTATGGACATTTAACCGAGGTAACATCATTATATGTAATCTTTTCCTGAAAAGATTCAGCTGAGCAAGTGACCAATAAATTGTAGGTAATGCAAACATTAATCAAAGAGAATGTCATTAAAAGCTTACTATAGAAGAGTCTCCATTGAGAAAGAAAACTAATCTAACTATCGGCCTATCTTCATTATAAATTGTTACTATTATGATTATTTTATGTTTCTACCCGTCAATAGTCCTCCTGGGATATTTGAGTCCCTGAGTTACTTACAAATTAAGTTTTGGACCTCAAGTCATTTGTAAATCAATTAGCTGTTTGTTTCTCAGTTCAAAATTTGCTTTGAGCTAAAGTGTTCTGTTTGGTAATTAGGGCCCCTGGCTATTATGAATGGTGTATTGCCATTGGATTTGAACATTAGGAAGTAGAACAAAGAAGATATTTTCATGGTGCCTATGGTTGGATCATTTTTACTAAAATATTATTCCATTGGTGTCATGAGGTATTTAATGGAAACATGATAAGGACCATGGAGATTTTTATGTGGCACTTAAAAAAAACAACAACGTGAAACTAATATCCGGAAAGACTGACTTTACCTTTATCAATTCAACGTTCACACTAATTGTCCTTAAATGATTTTTCTAGGATTTCCTGGAGCTGCAGTCCACTGACTATCCTATGTGTGTAACACAGTGGCTCAAGGGGTCTCTGAGCGGTTCTTCCCAGAATACAGCTCAGTAAGTTACACATATAGGATGCTGACAAAGTAAGTGGACAGCCCCTGAAGTTAAAATTCTTTACGCTGAGTGAGTGAGAAATGTTCCTATAGTCCAGAAACCAACTGTATTAACAATATATTGTGCCACAAAGCACCTCACCAGAATAGGTTGTTTAATAATTTTTCATAAAAGAAGTCCTTTGGTCTGACAATGGTTGTCTTCCAGGGGTTATTTAGTTTGAACTAACCCATACGTTTCAACTATGGCAGAATATTTGATTCCCTGTACCATGACTTACAATGTGGTTTTCATTTGATTGAACTTTACAAGACTGCAAGAGGATTTGGAATCCAATATGTCAAAAGAGACCATCTGCCTATGCATTTGAAGCCAATGAGACTGAATCTTTTGGTTGGTGTTCAATTATTGTATGAAAATTGACCAATCTCTTCTTATGACTCTTTATTGTCCAGAGTGGAAACCACCGTCTTATGGGGGTAGATTAATTTATCAGTCTAATGGGCTATGTCCAAGTGCCAGGCAAGAAAAGTTCACTTTATTATCATTAAGAATAATAAAAAATCATAATAGCTGCTAATAAATATTGAGGACTAACTTCAGACTCCATGGTTTGATAAATATTTCACTTACACACATTTAACCATCACAAACAGCCATATGAGTTTGGGACTGTAAATTCCCAAATGAGACAATTCAAGTAATTTGTCCAAGGTCACATAAATAGAAGTTGTAGATCTGAGGTTTGAGACTGGGGACATTTCACTCCAGTGCAGTGGTCAAGTATTTAAACTGTTCCTGCATTACCTCACTTTGCTGCAGGGCCCACATAGAATAATATTAGAATTCAGTCTGAAAATGGTTGAGGCTTTTGAAGCCATCTGTCATCAGTAGTGGGGTCAATAAAATGTTCAAGGTATCATAGTTGAAGTTTTCTTTGAATATGTACTTGATTTGTGGGTCATTTGGGTCACAGAATAGAACAAAATGGGAGGGCTGACACTTGGTAACGGGAGATCTCTCTCCTCATTTCTACTCTTGCTAGTTATATGAACTTAAGCAATTCCCTTGACCTCTTTGGACTGCAGCATCCTCATCTTTAAAAATGAAGAGACCGGACTAAATTATGTCTAATTCCTTTCCAGCTCTGACCTTATGTTTTGAGGAAACCATATCCTTTACATTCATGAAGGGACAAAGACATAAAAAATAGTAATAAAAATAAATGTGTGTAAATACCCTTACAGATTTTGCTAACCTTGTACTCCAATAGATAACATCTCCATTGCATTGTCTGAAATATCATCATGCATTTTTCCCCAGTCCTGGTTGACACATGCTAATTAGAAGAAAAATGCCTTCCTAAGTGAAGGGGGCCTCTTCATCTTCCACTTTACCATATGACTCTTGGGCTCAGAGAAACATTTTATGGGCATTTTTTAATATGCTACTGTTTTAACCTATTGACCTTGTCTTGGGCACTTTATTTTCTGTATTCAGCTTCAATATTCATTAGTAACACTGTGACAAAAGGAATATGAATGACATTAGGAAGTTGAGCCCTACTCAGGCTAACAAAATGATGCTAAGGCTTACACATGGTAATGGAGCATAGCTGTTTGATGTTTCCATATGAAGGGCTGATTTCAAATGATTGTGAAAGTATGCGGAAACTTTTCATATGAACAGCACATTTAAAGGCAAATACATTTTTAAAAATAACAATAAAGGCAGAATTTAGTTCCCCATCCCAAGTTAAAACTTCATTATGTGTCAAATATATTATTTGGGGATGGTATGGAGCGTGACATACTAAATGTTCTGACCGTTGTAGCATATGCATAGATAATACATGGCTCATACAACTTTCATAAGGCCTCTCTGCTGATTCTCTCCTAATATCTCTCTAAAGACATTTGTGGTATCATTCTTCATTTATTTTGCATGCTGCTTTTACCCATTGTGGATAAACATGAATAAAAAATTCTGGAGGTATGAACAGTTATCTTTGCTGATGCTTGGTGAGGTTTTAATAAAATATACATGACATCAGTGTCTGGGCATGTATCTGTGAATCATACAGCAGTAAAGAAATCCAGAGATAATTATGATCTTTTATGGTGATGGAGAAATTAGCACCTCAGTAATATGCGATGTAAAGTAGTGTGGACAGAATCTCCTCTTCGCCCTTGAAACATTTGATATGAATGCAAATAGCTAGCACATAGGATTCTAATTTTGAAGACCCTATTCAGAAATGTTAAGAGATGCATAAGATAGAAAGAAAAGGACTCGTATAATTTCCTAGAGAAATCCTCAAGTCAGTGAATAATTGGTGCCTAGACATCTCCCATCTGAAAACAAAAGGTCTCAAAAAGAAAAGTCTGGACCTCCTGGCTTAAAAAAGGGGTTCCTTCATTTCCCTCCACTTCACCAGCATTCCTCAAACCTGCATAAAAAGCACGCTCTTCCTGTACCATGAACCGAGCTTTCTGTAGGTTATTTATATCCTCCTTAGATACCTTAAATTTATAAAACTAAATTAAATACACACCTATAATGTTTGGCTTTAGAAAGACACAGGCCGTTTCCAGTATGAGTCAACTCCAGTTTGATCTAACATGAAGACACCTGAATCATTAAAGCAAGGCCATGCTTTATAGCACTTAGCAGACCAGGAATAATTCTTTGTATTTGAAAAAGATCAATGCATCATAAAATGTGAAGAACACACATATACTGTTATGTTAACTGTGGTTTGCTTTTGTGTGATCACTGATTTCATATTTTTATATTTGATATGGTTTTCAATACAATTTTCTATTACAAATTTACAAAAACAATAAAGTTAATTAAAAACAAGCTAACAAAATTAATGGCAGCTCTATGCCAGTAAGTGTACCTTTCTTTCATTTCTCAGCTTTAGAAACTGTCAGTAAGTCAATGCTATGCTATTCATTTTCATATATAACATGACAATATTTAGGATATCCTGTAGACCAGAAACTGAAAGGTGTTACATGTGAATTAACTTGAAATCACGTGGTATTTCTGCAAGATCAGCATGATTTCTGTATTATAGGTAAAGAAACAGATTCAGAGACTTTATGTAACTTGTAATCAGCAGTAATACTTGACCTATTAAAATTTGTATGAGATCATTTTCAACATTCTTTTTTTTTTTTTTTTTTTCTTTTTTGGAGGATACCCAAGACCGCACTCCACTGACATATTCTTCTATCGGTGGCTCTAGGCCATAGCAGGGCTAGAAATATTAAAGTCGCTTTTGTAGTTAGTTTTTACTTCAGGTGAGGCTTTTTAAAGCTTAGTTGAAATGTAATTATACTTTTTTCTATTTCTTAAGCACTTTTACACTGAAAGCTATTAATTCAGCTCAATCATGATTGTGGTAGAGGCCGCACAATTGAACAATTCTGGTTATCTGGTTTTGTTTACTACCACCTAAAAGAGAAGACTTTTCTTTGTTTAATCAATGCATCCCTTTTATTAGGTCAGTTCTACCTCTTATAACTTTGATATTTTATTCTTACCTTTACTGTCTTGAATCACATAAATATCTGTGGGAAAAATACTTTGTTCTGTTTAACAGTATTTAAATGTTCTGACCATGACCCTTACCAGCTCAGATGCCCTCAGGATGTTTAGCCTGGAGATCAGCAGACATGAGTTACTTTATTGATTCCTAATAAGTTGTAGTTTCCACCTCCTCACCCTCTTGTTAGCAGTCAGGTTTGACTTGTAGGTAGGCTTTGAGGTTGAACTGATTGGCCTGAATGCCTAGCTATAGCTCTGTGACCCTGGGAAAGAAACTTATCTCCATGTGCTTCTGCGGCTTCTGTGCAAAAAGAGAGATGAAACTATGGAACTTGCCTTACAGAGCTGTTAATGCAGCGAATGCAATACTTACTAGAGGCGTGTAGGAAGTGCTCAGTATGTTGTTAACGGGCTAATTGTTGTTATTTTTAATAGTCTCTACAAATTGTTTTGATTGTCAAAAGCCAACATAAAGCAAATAACCTTTGAATGTGTGACATCTCTTCCCATCTTAGAATGTTCTGTGTGTCCTGTAGAACCAGGTTGAGCAGGGAGTACCATGAATGTTGAGGAAAAAGACAAGAATTGAATCCTGTATCTATTCCCTGTACCCTCTGTTCAGAGCCTTCTGTGCAGCAATGAGAGCATTTTACACACTGTGCTGCAATTTCTTGTCTCTACTGTTCCTATTTGACTCTGAGCCCCTTCAGAGTTGAAACCGTATCTTTTTCTCTCTTCCCAGCAGGAAACACATATTAGACCCACCAAAAATATTAGATAAATATGGTATTACTACACTGATCAAATCTGGGATAATCAGAAGAGGAACATAAGACAGTAATCTTCTTTGATTTTTATTCTTTTCTTCTCTTTCTGCAACCTAAAATCTCTTTAGTTTGATATTTAGTCAGATGACTTTGGCTGACAATCTGACTTTTGACCCCATCAAAGATGTTAAGAGTAAAACAGTGATTTACACAACATCAGAATTAATCTTATCATCTGTAATCTTAGTTGTTGAACAAAAATAACCCAAAATATTTTTCTGTTGTTGATATTTGTGATGACAAAAAAGTTAAATTGTAGGAATTATAACTTTTATTCTGGGGGGTCATTCAGTTGTTCAGAAGGGACATTATAGGTTATGTTATAGAATGATTCAAGAACAAATGGGAGATTAGAGCACAGTCAGATATATTAGATGGACTGTAAGCAACTCTAAGCCCCTTTCTGAAAATTTTAGCCAATAATATGAAATCATGATCAATTTAAATGGCTCTAATTAAGCTTTTTTCTAAACTCTTTGAAAGGGATGATTATTAATGAAGATAGAGACCTTGATGAGCTGAATCATTGCCATTATAGTAAAACACATTTTATAAAAGTCCCCATTAAAAAAAAATCCCTTAACTTGATGGCCCTCTAGCTATCACCCTAATTTTCTTTGACCCTTTCTGGGCAAACGTTCAAAAAAAAAAAAAAAAAGAAAAGAAAGAAAGCCAAGCCTAAACCTGCAGTTTCTCCATTCTTCATCCCCCATTATTTACTCAATACACTCCTATTAGTCTTTTGGCCTCCACTGTATCATTGACTAGATCACCAGATTTTCATCTACATAAGTCCAGTGGTAATTATGAGCTTCATCTCATTGCAACAAAATAGCTTTAGTTACTTACCTCTTCTTTTTGAAGCACTTTGGTATTTGGCTTCTGAGGATCCTCAGTCCTCTAACTTTCCTTCCTAGCTCCCTGGCTGTTCCTTCTCAAGTTCTTTTGCTGGTTCTTTCTATCTTACTTTTGATGTTTAAGTGGTGGAATGAACTGAGGATCAATCTTTGTCTCTCTTTTCTAAGTAAATTTTCTCTTTTTTTTTCCCCAAAGATTTATTTATTTTAGAGAAACAGAGAGAGAGCATGCATGAGCAGGGGAAGGGGAAGAGGGAGAGAGAGAATAGACTCCCCGCTAGGCAGGGACACCATGTGGGGCTCAACCCCAGGACCCTGAGATCATGACCTGAGCTGAAGGCAGAGGCTTAACCCACTGACCCACCCAGGTGCCCTTCTAAATAAATGTTCTGTTCTCACCTTTAGCCTTTCACATCACCTGCAGACTACTTCTCTAGGGAGCTACTCTGCATCTCTTCTGACTTATAGGTTATACTCCTCACACTTACAAGTTGCCAAACAGAACTCCTGATCCCTTACCCCCCCACATTGATCATCCTGCAGTGTTCTCATCTCAATGGATGTCACAGGTATTCATGCAGCTATTTAGACCAAACCTTATATTGGCCTAATTTCCACTTTCCCTCACCCTCATAGTCATTGCATCAGCATTTTATTGCTTTTACTTTCAAAATATATCTTAATCCAACCTCTTCACAACAGATACTCAACTATCAAGTCCCCTTTCTCTGTCTTCTAGTCAGTCATGGTTCCCTGTGACTGCTCTCCTGCCATCCACATTTCCCTTTCTTCTGTTTATTTTTCCTACACAACAAACAGAGTAATCTCTTTTTTCTCATAAATAAGACCAAGTCACTCCAAAGGATTTCCACAACACTCCCCACACATCACTCCTCACCATCCCTACAGGGACCTCTGTGGTCTGTATTCTGTCTGTTTCGAGATTTATCACTCACTACAGTCCTTCTTTTTTTTTTTTTTTAAAGATTTTATTTATTTATTCGACAGAGATAGAGACAGCCAGCGAGAGAGGGAACCACAAGCAGGGGAAGTGGGAGAGGAAGAAGCAGGCTCATAGCGGAAGAGCCTGATGTGGGGCTCGATCCCATAACGCCAGGATCACGCCCTGAGCCGAAGGCAGACGCTTAACCGCTGTGCCACCCAGGCGCCCCACTACAGTCCTTCTTATTCATGCCTCTTCAGTATACTTGCTACCCATAAACAGGACAACATGCCTAGAATAATTTTGCGCGGGTCTTTATTTACATGGCTCTCTTTCTTCATTTGTCAGACTCACCTGCCACCCCTGGGTGAGGCCGTCCCTGGCAAACATGCACAGAAGAGTCTCTTCCCACTCCACATTTTCTCCACAGCCTTCAGCAGTAAATGGTCATCCCTACCTGATGCTTCTGGATTTATGTTGTACCAACTGGAATCTAAACACCATAAGAAAGGCTGTGTAATACTTTTTTGTCTTGCTCACTGCTATATCGTCAGCCCCTAAAAAAATGTAAGGGTTCAACAAATATTTGCTAGGTCAATTTGATTCATTTTGGATTGAGCATTTGTTAATGTAAAAGCCAATAATTATATTAACTTCAGACAGAGATGCTGATAACCCTCTTCATCTATTTTAAAGTAAAAAAATGATACCATAATAGTTCTATTATTCTAGACGTATAGGCTCTTATTTGTTTTTCAAAATATCGAGGCAATTTTAGCAGGTCAGGGACATGCTCCTTTCCTCTTCACACACTGGAAAAACACCTGCTACTAATACCTTCTCTCTGTGGGGTGGTTTTATAGGCCATCCTCTCATCCTGACAGAAAGAGAGCAACTTCCAGGCTGAGTTATCTGAATAATGAGAATAAGTGGTTTCAGTGTCTTTCGGAAAAGAATTCTTAAATATTTTAGAAAACTTTCCAGTAAACACATAAAAAAGAGGGTTTTGTGATTGGTCCTCAGGTATATAAAATATTCAGTTGAGCAGAATATCATTTTTTTAAATATTCCAATTAATTGAAGCATCATCATTTATATTTATACATCCTTGCATGTTTACATACTTACTAATATCTATTTAAGCTATTGCATTTGAGAATTGATCATCCCTGTTAAATGAGAAGTCTACCACTATAAATATATCTGAGAATTTTAAAAAGAAATAAATGGGTAGGTAGGTAGATAGCTAGCTAACTAGATAGATATAGATACAGATATATCCATGAGCTAAAAAATTCTTTACAGCCCCCACTATTTTATTGTATTAATTTAATAGCAAAATAGTCTCTAGATTTAAAGCTCAAATCCTTACTGCCATCCAGTTATAAACATTGCTATTACTTAAGCCAGCAAAATGTTTGATATTAGATATTAACTTGGTATAAAATAAGGTACTTTAAGTGATGAAAAAGCCCATCTTTGAAAAGGAAATGTTGTGTAGATTAATGAAATTATGTGAGAGGCACTTTAGTCTCCTCAGAAGGATATTAAAAGGAAAATACATATTATTAACCGATTTGGAAACAGCTAAAATGGAACTTCTTAAATAGTAATTGCTGTTTTCAAATGCTTTAAGGACTCCAGGCATATAAAAGAGGAGCCAATGAATCTTAGTGTGGACATCTCTCCCTTGTATACAGTTAGCAGCAAGAAGTTCCCTTCACTGTTTCCAGTGACAATCATTGTAGACATCACTTTCAGAAACCATGTGACCCAGACTGTTGGCCAGTCCATTGCTTTGCAAGCTGCCGTATGCCTGTTAGAGCAGACCAGTGCTGGCGCGCCTGGAGCACCCTGTCTGATGAGCAGCTCTATTGTAAGCACGGATGCGACTCCCTAGAGCATCAATTTTATTAGCGGATTTGAGAGAAAACTAATGTTTTTTGATATTTAAACTAGCATGGCTATATTATGGGTAGAATGTAAAATTTACATGAATTTTTCAAAGAAATCCAAAGACCTAAAATAAATGTCACGTTTCTAGTTGGGAGCCTATGGATTTCTCATTCACTCCCCTTTGCCATTAGAATAATTCGGTGGGAAAGTTGGTGACACAATGCGTCACCAGCTCTTTGATAATCTGCATTAAATAAAAATGAATTTCTTTCAAGATGGTAGCTATGCCTATTCTGTAGAAACTTGTTTCTTCCTCTTTCCTCAGGGCCAGCTGCAACCCCGGTTTTGGTTAGGAGAACTTGGTATTCAGGGATCTCATTCCTTTTCTCTCTTCGTTTCTTCTTTTCTCCCTCACTTAGTCTCTTCCTCTTTCTCTGTGTTCTCCTTTCCTTTCTCCCTCTGTCCCTGTCCTTCTCCCATTTTCTCACTCTTGTTTTCTTCTTTTCTGACTTCAAGTAATTATTGGATATCTCCTATCTCAGGCACTGTGTTAAGCATCATGGTTGTAAAAATGGAAAAAGTGAGCCATACAACATTGAACTTTGCCTTAAGCTCCAGGATAAAATGATCTATATTTATTTATTCATAACGATACCAGGGTGTCTTATATAATGCATAGCATATATTAGATGCTTAATAAATATTTATGAATAAACAAATCAAAGAATACATAAATAAATATAATGAAGTAGGAGCATAAAGAAGTTATTTTATACATGAGTTTCATTTGATCCTGTCATTTGAGATTTGAACTCATTGATAAATGGGGGAAGAAGAACAGCTACCACGGAGACTAAAATGACATGCGGCTGTTTCCCAGAAAACACATACAGTGCGGGATCTTTGTCTTGGTCTTGAATGAAGTCTGACAAGAGTAAAAGAAAGGAAGGACCATCCCGTGCAGGGGGAAGAGAACATTCCCAGACAGTCAGGCACGAAATGGCACCGTGTGTTCAACAAATGATTCAACTTCATTTCAGTGTGGCTGACCGTGCAAAGGAGATGAGTGTTTGAGAGCAAGGATAAGATGATTGGTAGAAATAGTGGAAAATGTGTTGTACACCAGAAACTAACATAACATTATATATTAATTATACTTCAGTTAAAAAAGTATGTTGGAAAACAGAACAAATGACCTTGTATATCATCTCAAACACTTGCATTCTTAAAAAAATGGGAAGATTGAGATATTAAATAAGAGATGAATAAAAGATAGCTTTATAAATTATTGAACTTGAAGAATCCTTAAGTGGAGAAATGTCTGCTCCTCTCAACAGGTTGATTGGGGATTTTATTACTTTGTGCCTATGCAGCCATACAGTGTCTTTATTCCTCTGTTAGGTGAGTATTTACTAAGTCCCTATTGTTTATGCTACTTTGTACTACAGTAATTAATTAAAGAAAAATAGCTGTGCATGTGACTTTCAGTTTGGGGTTAGCAATTCATCATTCTTGCCGCCTTGTTTTCTCCACTGACATTTTAGATTTTCTTCCATTAAAACACTCACCGCTTCCTGAAGTTCTCTCCCTTGGCTTCATCCTGTGCTTTTACCCCTAAATAGTGATTCTTTCAGAACTCTCACGCAGAGGTCATGGTGAGCATTCTAAAGAGAAGGGAATGCACTGGTGAGGTGAATGTTTCCCATTCACCTCTCCAGAGACTTGTCTGAGGAGGTAATTTGCCATGTTGTCAAATTTATCATTTAATTTTAATCCACTGTTTGTGTATTTTTGCACGTTCTAACAATATCAAGTGTTGGTGCCAAATAGCATGCTGTTTAAAATTTTGTTTAGAACCTTACATGGCTCTCTCCGGATTACTTTAACTAAATCAGTTTTTGTACTTTTTCTCACTTTTTAAATTTTCTGCGTTTTTTTCTTTGTGTTTGGGAAATGGAGAGTAAGGAAACATCCCAAAGCATAAAACCCATAAACACAAACTATTTCACAGAATTGTATACTTTCCTTCTCCCAATAAGCTCTGTAAAGAGTATGCTAGAAATCTTTTTTTTTCAAATCATGTGTTTAAAATTATTCTAAAATAAATACTCAACATGTCTGACTTCCTTCCTTTCCTGCAAGGTCCTCCATTTGGTTCCATGTATTATTTTCCTCTCTATCCCTAGCATGTAACATGATGCTTGGTATATGTAGGCGCTCGGTAAATATCACTCATATGAACTATACACACTCAAAGAAGGAGAAGGAGGTTTGGATTTACCTGATGCTTCTTTCTAATTCAACATAACAAATAATTTTGTTTGCCATTTTATAGAAGTTTTCTAACACCTTCATGGGGGAGCAAGTGACAAGGAAATACTTTATTGGCAGACAAGGGTGGTAGCTGCTTTTTGAAGAAATCCTAAACTGAAGCGTGAATGCACATATACTGCATTTTAGGAAACACCTACAAATTAAATTATTTCATTCTGTTAGACTAATAAATCATTTTCAAATGAAGTTTTAAGAAATGTCTCTTTTTAACCCTGAGATACTTTCAAATCCTTCAAAACATCCCAATGATATTATATTTGCCCATGTGTCCCAGTGGATGTTTTGGGACATGAATACCGGGAATGAATAATGAATAGAGTTACCCCAGCAGCTTCCATACATGTTTGCAATGAGGGAAATGTATATCTTTGCTCTCCAATATGGTAGCTACTAACCCCATGTGGCTATTGAGTACTTGAAATGTGGTTAAGTGTGAGTGAGAAACTAAATTTTTAATTTTATTTCATTTTAATTAGTTAAAATTTAAGTAGTCACATATGGCAAATGTCTACCATATTAGTCAGTGCAGGGAAGTTTCTTGAATATAAAGTACATGATCCCATCAAGGCAGGTTATAATAATAATCCATTCATTGTAATCCCCTGTCCTTGAAAGCAACATCATGAGGATGTCAGTAAGAAACCATTCTTTTTTGCTTTGTTTTTTGCAAGCCCTAATGTAGTAGGAAGAATTTGAATAATGAATTAGAATAACTAAATTCTAGTTCTCTGTATTCTTTACTGAGTTTGTTTGTTTGTTTATATACAAGGCATAATACTCTAGCTGAATTTCTCACAGGGTCTTTATGATGATAACATTTACATTTTAAAAATTATTAAGCACCTGCTAATTGCTAGATGTGAGGGAAATTGTTGGTTTGCCTAGGTGAATAAAATATGGTCTCTGGCCTTAAGCTTACAGTTGGGATTTAGACTTCCTGTGACAATGTATTTAATATTTATAAGGTTCAATGGAAAGTAAAGTAGTATTATTTTTCCGTTATTTAGCTACTCTAATGATTCCTGTATATAAAGGTCAGACTTCAATAATACAAGATATTGGGGAGTGAAGCAATAATTGTAAATGACGAAAGACTCAAAAGTGGATGTAGTTAAAAATCCAATGAGAGTTCATTACATTGCAGTTGACAAGGAAATCCAACTGTTTGTGTGACACACTTTTCAACATTTCAATGATTAGAATTTCATGTGATGACATTAAACAAGACATGTTGAAACTTTAGGAATTTTATGTAATTTATGGAAAAGCATTTACCCACACACTGTAACCTACGAAGGTTTACCATCACTTGCTGACATTGCTTGTCTTGTAACTTAACATGCCAGATAAACAAGTCTAATTAGAAAAAAAAAAATATTGGGAAGAAAAAAAAAATCAGAAAATAAAAGACCAAATTGAAGAAAGCTAAATGTTCTAAGACCACAGATATCTCTCAGGGAATGGTATCAGATAGGTGACAGGAAGGCAAGAGACTTTCTCTTGGATTGAAAGTGAAAATAAACACGAATATCTGACCAGTGCTTTAGGTGTATGAACTATGGTCACGGTATTTAAGGTATGAAATCCAAACTCTAGTATTGTGGAAAACAAGAAAAGATAGAAAATGAAGAAGAAAATAAATTTGTAAGAGGCAAACAAAATGTAGAAGGGAGGTCAGCCCAGGAACAAGGAAGAAATTAATGAAAAGCAGAAGCTAGATGAAGGCAGCTTTGTTTTTTCCATAAAACAAATAGAATATGGATAAAAAATGAAGTGGCTTCACAGGGTGAGACCAAGGCCCTGCATGTTTAAGCAGCCACCAGTTGCATCCTCGGCACAAGTCTGAAAAACAGGAAGTGCACGTTAGTCAGATTGTGTTTACTGCAACCATTTTAATGGACATGAGAGCATCTCTTAACAAGGAGAATGGATTAGTCATTGTATTGTTTCTTTTTCAGAATATTCTCTATGCCAAAAAATATTTTATGACTTTTTAAAAAATTTTTAAAAGATTTTATTTATTTATTTGAGAGAGACAGACAGAGGTAAGGGCAGAGAACAGAAGCAGAAAGGAGAGGGAGAAGGAGACTTCCCGCTGAGCAATGCGGGGGGGCTGATGCCAGGACCTTGGGATCATGCCCTAAGCCTAAGGCAGATGCTTAACCGACTGAGTCACCTAGGTGCCCCATTTTATGACTTTTAAACATAAAACTACTTTAACGGGGCTCCTGGGTGGCTCAGTTGGTTAAGCACCTACCTTGGGCTCAGGTCATGATCCCATAGTCTGCTTCTTCCTCTCCTCTTCTTTTGCCCCTCCCCTCGGCTGGTGTTCTGTCTCTCTCAAATAAATAAATAAACAAACAAACAACGATCTTTAAAAAAATAACTAGTTTAACACTTACAACCCAATGAATTAATAAGCATGATCATCTCTGTCTTACATGGGAGGATACTGGGTCCCAAGAGGTTATGTAACCTACTATTGAGTGAGGTCAAGTCTATCATTTTAGATGATATGTGTACAATTAAGAAGACAAAGGTTTTCATTGAAAGCAAAAATGACCAAACATCTATTTCTAAGCTTAAAATTTGAAGTTTCAGTTATTGGACTACTCAGTGACCTAGTACAACTTTTTTTTTTTAAGATTTATTTATTTATTTATTTATTTATTAGACAGAGACAGCCAGCGAGAGAGGGAACACAAGCAGGGGGAGTGGGAGAGGAAGAAGCAGGCTCATAGCAGAGGAGCCTGATGTGGGGCTCGATCCCGGAATGCCAGGATCACGCCCTGAGCCGAAGGCAGATGCTTAACGACTGTGTCACCCAGGCGCCCCCCCCCTTTTTTTAACACTAAGTGCTGAGTAATTGTTGGATGAGAAATAAAAGGTTTTCTCGGGAAACACACCTGGCTTAGGTGCTAGGCTATCAGATAGGCATAAGATGTGATTCCAGCTTTTGATGAGCTTCCAGAAACCTCTTCGTCACTCCCCACTGGTGCCCAAAATTCAATATATCCAATTCGTCCAACTGGAACCCCCTTCCTCAAATTGAGATATTTTTCCCCAATACTAACATCGAAGAGAATGCCAAGACTCTCAAACTTTCTACCCCCGAATTCAGTATTACTTAAGGATCTCTTACCTATTTATTGCTACCTACCTATGGCTGCGTCTACAATACTAGCCTCAGGAAGTAAACACCCTTTCCTTAATCCCCCACCATGGAGACCAATTGGTGTTCTAATAGGACCTTATACACTTGCAGGGATCAGCAAACATTTTCTGTGAAGGTCTAGTTTGTTTTTGGCTTCCTGTTAAGGTATATGTCTCAAGCATGCATCTTTGCCTTTGTAGTGAATGTAGCCATGGGCAGTATATAATCGAATGGCCATGACTGTATTACAATAAAACCTTGTTTACAAAAACTGGCTGCCTGCAGATTTAACCTATGGGTTGTGATTGCCTGACCCCTGAATACAAGTGTAGCATAGAGAGAGCTCACCCTCACCTACAATAAAAGTAATCGAATTTGGGTGCTGTGTCTCTGGTCTGTTTTTTGGCTAGTCATCTGAGGTAGCTGAACGTTCACTCATGCATGACCTGGAGGTTAACGAGGTGGAGACACTCATGTTTATGGGAAATCTAGAAGAGTAGACACATTTCAAGAGCAGGACTTGGGATGAGGACAGTCACTTCCTCATGTACTGTTCAGCTGCTTCCTTCCTTAAAAACTTGTAAGGACTTTGTAATTTTATTGAAGTAATTCGTGGTTTCTTTTCATACGGTTTAGTTTATTGGCCTTTAGGCACTAGTTACAATTTCTAAGAAAGAGGTAGATCTAAGAGGCTAGGAAAAATGAAGATTCAGTTCATTATAGTTGCAGGGGAAAAAAAAGGAGAAAAGAATCATGGAAAAATGCTGATACCTGATGGCAGATAATGATATGTTACTGTATTCTGGATCAGTTAATTTCTCTGAATCTTCTTTCAACTATTTATATTCTCAGGCTCTAGGGAAAATAGAGGTATAGATATGCTACCTACTGGGTTAAATAGTACTTACTTTCATTTCTTATAATCTGACTTTTATCAAGATTGACAAAGGGGTGTTCACTTTGCTTCAACAAGTCTCAGATTGCCGAATCTGTGCTCACTCGCTTGAGTCCTCTTGTGATAAGCGAGGCTATAATCATCCACCCTCTGAGCCACCATCATTCTGGTTAAAGATCAGATCCTTTTGTGACTAATCCCAGATTTCAGGGACTCTCAAGAAATTTTTCATCTAATTTGAGAGCAGAGAGAAATTGCTCTGGAATGAAACGATACAAGTACTTAGAATACTATAGAATCCCCATTCCTTTAGGGTCTTTTGCAACAGGAACTAAGATTAGCCAATCACTTCATTATTAGAGGGAAAAACACATTTATCAGATACCAGACATAATGTCAAGTCCTAGGATAAAGTGTTGAATAAAATAGACATTCCTATACTCTCTTGGAACTTGAGGGTGAGTAAGGGAGAGAAAATTATCTAACATACATACTTTGCCATGGACATACCTTAACCATGCCTACTGCCTTATTTATTACAGTGGGTGATACAGTGTGTCAGAAAGACTTCCATGAGGAAGGATATTTAATCTGAGACTGAAGGATGAGTGGGGATCACTAGGCAAGGAAAAGACAAGAGCATTCTAGTCAAATGCAATAGCACAGGTCACATTTTTGAGATGAGAAAAAAAAAGAGAGAGAGATTGGTACAAAGAGAGAAGTATTATCAGAAATGAGAGGTACAGTCAGACTGGATGAGAAAGGGTCACATGGAAGGTCTTAAAGTCGAAAAGATGGGGCTGCAGAGGTAAGAAGGTAGAGTTCTTGCAGGTTCTTGTAACTAGTGATTATAAAGCCTAAAAAACCAAAAAAACAAAACAAAGTAAAACAAAACAAAACAAAAACACTCCACCATTGGAGAGTTCTGAGCAGAAGAATGGCATCAATAGAATTGCCTTTTTGAATGATTATGCCGACTGCTGTTTGGATAAAGGAGTGGAAGAATAAAAACAGAGAGCAAGCAAAGCAGCTTGAGGACTACTGCAGGTAGTGGTTCGGGTTTGGCAAATCTTGATCAACTCTTGTCGGGAGCTCTGGAACAAATCTTGAGTTCTGGCCATCATAGTTGACCTTCACGGGGCCAAGATGACAGCATTTCCAAGATGTTCCTCCAAAAAGCCTGTGTTTCCCATAATTTATTCCTTCTCCTTACTGAGGTACCATAAGGCTTTGCAGGTCAGTGACTGTGAGGCATCTTCATTTTCCTCATAGTATCAATCACAGGCAAACTCACGAGGTGATTTTTCTGCCTCCTCCTTCATCCCGCGTCCCTGCCAAAGATCATTAATGTGATCCTTTTGAGCAATCTTACAGTTCATGCGGGTTTCCAAGCAGGCAACTCCAGGCCATCTCCAGTGCATGGAGATTAAGACACAATTGCCGTCCCTTGCAAATTGAAGTGCTCAAAAGTTGTGTATTGAAAGAATTAAAACACTGTGTCTCACTCTTCATTATCCGTCTACCTATTCAAGCCTATCTTTTATCATAAAATAATGTTACTCTGAGCTTTTCCAAACCTAGGTAGTGAGCTCCTTCAGGGAAATTATCATGGGTTTTCTGTCTTTATAACCCTGATAACTGTCAGTGGTCAGAACTAGTTAGGATTTGATAATGTTTATCAAATGTAAACAGCAATGAGAATAATAAGTCTATCTTCCCAGGCACAGTTTGCGTGCATTGTCATTTATGCCTCATGACAACTCCACAACTATTTACAGATTAGACAATTACAGAGAAAAAATACAGTTTTATAGGATTCACACATCATAAATAAAAGGACTACAATCAGAACACAGAGCTATGCCTCCAAAGTCACATGTTCTTAAATAATGCCCACTAGGCCTGAGGTGGTAGGAGAAAGAGAGCAAGGAAGGGAAGGAGGAGAATAGAAGGAATACACTGCTCTGAGTGTATATATCATAATGAAATATAGAATGGAAAAATAACAGTTGAATAATTTGGGCAGTACTTGAAAGAATGCAGGCTACGTGTTACAGCAAAAGAAAGGAAAAGGTGATTTGTAATGCCAGAAGGGAGGGCAGCCAACTGGAGTTTTGATTGAAAAAAATAAATAAAAAGGAGATAAACAAGGCAGAAATCTGAGAATTGAAATGGAATGGGTCTGGGGTTTGAAATAAGGCACCGTTGTTTGAACTTGATCCATTCTAGGAAGGCAATGAGGGCATCTCATAAGAAAGACAGCACTACGGTCCATGGGATGAGAGAGGATTCAGCATTTGATAAAGCAAATTCTGAAATTGCTTCTACTCATGTTATCATTCACTGCTGAGGACTTTGGTCTTATCTCTTCTAAAACATAAAAGAAGGCTAATTCATTTTAAAAGCAGTGTTCTATTTGTCCCTCTGCAGTCCACTCAGTGAGCTAATGTATTTAGAGAGCTTTTATCATGGAGCCAGCTTGATTTCTCCCTTCCTCATACTAAGTAAATCTCAGTGAATTAAATGACACAAAGCCATCTGCTTTCTATAAATAAACTCTTCTAGTACCTGGCAAATCTTAAAAGTCAAGCTGACAATGAATTTCTGTAGGATCGATGATCCAAATTGTATAATTCATCTTCTAAGGAATACTGGTCTTGGTGTGGTCAACAGGAAGAGTATGCATCCACGTTTCTGACTTGGAGGTCAGCATTTTATAGGAAATTCAATTTTACTGCTATAATCATTGCACATGCTGGTCCAGCTGTCAGGATTAAATATTCTCTGCTGTAATGTTGGGACAGCACCTACTCCTCCTTACAGTCATCTCAAATACATCTTCCTTATGACAGCTGCTCTAATTCATTAGTAGACCATTTATTCTTTGTTTCTGAAAAAACACAATAATAACGTATTGGTCATAGTAAGTATTATTATTATTTGATTAATAGGAAATGAATATGTGCTAGCCACTAACATGCATCACTTGTATTTATTTCTCATGGCAAGTCTTGGAGATAAATACAAATACCACCTTTATTATCTAGATGAGGAAAATAAGGCATAGAAGAGTTCAGCAGTTTCCTAAGACTATACAGCTATGTCATGATGGAATGGAGTTTGGGAGCGTAGTAACCTGCAATCTGATGTATTTTTGTTAATCATTATGCAATGAACATGCAAGGGCAGCACTTTCCTTGTTACTTATATTTGTGTATATGTCTGTCTACTCCCAAGAAATTGGAATACCTTGAGGGGAGAAACCATATATATTGCTCATTTTTATTTTAGCACCCCTTAAGAGAATGATTGGCTCATAGTAGAAATTCAGTTAAACTTTTCCAAACCTCCTTCCTGTATTCGTCTGAGAGACCAATCATAGGCACATTGTAATTTGTTAAGAGGATTCAATGAATTATCCTGTGCTAAGGTTTTCAGACTTGTTCCTGACACACAGGAAGTTTGTGGTAAATATATTAATTACTTGAAGGAGGTTGGAACTAAGTCTCAGTAGAAATGTTAAGATATTTCTGTTGAGGGGCACCTGGGTGACACAGTTGTTAAGCTTCTGCCTTCGGCTCAGGGCGTGATCCCAGTGTTCTGGGATCAAGCCCTGCGTCAGGCTCCATGCTCCGCTGGGAGCCTGCTTCTTCCTCTCCCAGTCCCCCTGCTTGTGTTCCCTCTCTCGTTGGCTGTCTCTCTCTCTGTCAAATAAATAAGTAAAATCTTAAAAAAAAAAAGATATTTCTGTTGAGATGATGACTTCTGGATAATTGGGGGAGAAGTTTAAGTGTGCTATCCCTCCCTCGAATATTTGCCTGGAAACGGAGCAAAAATTGACAGAATCTTCTATTTAGACTAAATTATATATTGGCCAGTGGTCCAATAAAAGAAATGTTCTAGAAAGAGCATTCCTAGGAAATTCATGTTCTATTTGATAACATACATTGTAGATATCATAGGGCAAGATAACAGGAGTCTGGAAATTTGCTGCCTTGTCATCACAAATCACGTCTATCTATTCTGTCCTCCATAGCCTTCAGCAAGTTTGTGATTGTGTCTGTGGCTGTCACCTGTCCCTTCCTTTCTCTTCAACAAATATTTATTGAGTTTCTACTGTGTGCTAGGAAGTGTAGTAATCACTAGATAATACTGTAGTGGGAAATAGGAATAGCCCAGTACTTATGAGGATTACAATCAGCTGTTACCTTTCATGGACTATTTCTTGTTTTTCTTTCTTTCTTTTTTTTTTTTAAATGTGTCAGTTTGCTTTTGTCCTTAGTGAGGATGTAGTATGAAAACTTAACATTCCAGGTGAATTTCATATAGTAGCCATAAATCCAAAATTTTCTGGGAAATGCCTTTCCTTACTTCAACCATAGATCATATTAATCATAAGAATGTTCTAGAAATTCCAATGCCTCTGTATCTTTTTATACATGGAAACACAAGTTCTTAGTCTTTTGATTTGGGATTTGGAAAATGTGGTCTTTTATGGGATGCATGAGTTGCAAGGTCTATAAGATGAATGAACAGCAAAGAAGAATAAGTGATGTACTTAGATGTTCTCTGATCAAGGCCTGCTTCTAGTAGTCAAGAGCTAGGAGTATTCAAGAGGCCAAAATAATGTCTGATAAGAGATATAAGGAGAGTGTTTTTAGAGATAAAACACCAGACAAGGAGCTCAAACATTATATATGCCCAAGGAAAACTTAGTGCGTCAGTCACTCAGTACAAAATGTGCCATTGACATAATATTTCTGGTCTTTCACATATAATGTATAATTCACTTATGTGCCACATAGTAAATTGTCATATACTAAGAATGTCAGTCAAATAAGATAAAATAAAATAAAATAAAATAAAATAAAATAAAATAAAATAAAAGGACCTGGTTTGATAGTAGGAGTAGAGAATATCAATGAAACAGAAGCTATAGTTTAAACACATAGGGGAAAAGCTTGTTAATTTAAATTCCATTTTATTGGAAAAACATTCTGAATTAAAATCAGTGGAAGTCATTGAGCTGGCTCTTTATTCTCTAGCACACTCAATGCACTCAATGCATGTGTGTGTGTGGGTGTGTGTGGGTGTGTGCATTCCATCTGTGGGATCTGGTCCAGGACTGATAAATATATGTGGAATGAGTGGAAAAAATTAAATTATTTTCAAGAAAAGATATCTTACTCAACTCACACATTTTGTTTTTCCTTCAAATTGTTAAGAGATCTTTAGGAACCTGGAACTCTATGACATCATGGTGGGGAGTCAGAAAGGAAATTCAATTTGAGTTAAAAAAAAAATTCTCAGTGGAACAATTTTAACAAAGGGATAAAAGAGGGCTCAGGAGATAGCATAATGAGAAATAGTAATAACCCTTCCAGCAATCATGGCTCGATGGGTGAATATAATCTGAGATTAGAAGACCCACCAGGGAGCCACAAAGTTACAGGACTGCTTGATGAAATAATTTAATACCTACTGGCTCCAATAAACAGTATGTACAAAAAGTGCGTGGTGACCTGGCAGTCCTGCTAACCCAGAGCACAAGGGAATCTGCTTGAGGCAATGATGGGTCTCATATTTCCCAAAGGTTTTCCACAAGCTCCTCTTTATTCCTCTTACTGTTTGCTTCAGCTTTTCTCTATGCCCAGAGTGTTAAGCGGTCCCTGATGCCATTGTCTGAAATCTCAGGAATAAGATGTATTTGAGAAATAACACATGATAATACACAAAACTAAAAGTAAACCAGATACTATTACAATTATTAAAATCTTGAATTTGCATGGAACATCTTACATTCCAATTCCACCTTTTTTTTTAAATGTCTCATAACAAGCCTAGGAGGTAGTTTTTGCAAGGCAGATATTGAAAATAACCATAATAATAATAATAACTACTTATTTGTTGTAATATCAATGTTATAACCAGTGTTAGTAGGTGTTTACTGAATGTCAGACCAGTTACATGTATGTTCATTAACTATTTTAATCTCACAGGATTCATATAAGGGTGAAGAATTGAGACTTTTGGGGGAGGATAAAGGACACGCCCGATGTACCGTTATTTCATACTAGAACCAGTATTTGAACCTAGGCTGTCTGTCTTTGGGCCATTGGTCATATATATTCACTACCTTGCCTTGAGGACAGTGCGATGATTAGTGTTTGCCCCTAACTCACTCATCTGTCTAATTCAGATCCTCCTTCCCTACCAATCTGGAATGTTAGAGTCAGTAATAGGAGCAGGCGGCCATATCAACTCCCTGAATTCTTCTAGCCTACAGCATGTCCTTTATCCATGGGACCCAAGGCCCTAAGCATCATCATTTCACTTCCACAGGCCTTCCAGGCAAACTGGGGCAAGACACATCATCCTCAAGTTAATAAGCTGGATCTCTAGGATGCTGCGGGGTAAAGGCATGAGCTGCCAGAACTAATCTTTGATTTATTTACATCCAAGTCCAAGATAAGCCCAGATAAACTTCACACCTGTCTTTCCCATCTTGGGAAAGCAACCAAGTACAGAGCAAGGATGTAATTCCATTTTCAGTTGTTGGATGCCTCCTTGAAATACCAGCAATTGGGCCAATTAGCTCCAATTGTTCAGATGATATTAGAGTCCTATCGGGTGACCATCAGAGTGAAACCAGTAATTCATTTCACATAGGCACTGCAGTGCCATCAGATAGTAATGCCTTTTAGTTACTGCCAACTTGGGGCATTTTTGAAATAGTGACCTCAAGGTTTAAGCTGCAAAATTCCATTATCTATCCTCAAGCCAGCCAGAGCTGAATTTTTGAAATATCCTATTAAGTTTTCTGCTCTGATAAAAATTGAGAGGCCCTTTTCATATTAATCTCCCCATGGCAAATGAAATTTGCTGACTGGTAGATTTAATTTGCTTCTATTTATGTATTACCATATTTTGGAAAAATAATAATAATTGCTCTCAGTATCACTTTTTCAGCATTACTAGAAAAACATCATAAAAACTTAAGTCCTTTCCCCCATTTATTTCATTGTTTAGACTCCACACAGTAAATAGCTTATTCTTCACCTTTCCATCACTTTGGCATTTTAATTAAAATATAATTACCATTCAAAGGGTATTAATGCACAAGTTTCTGTAATTGTCTATGTCAGGTCATTAGGTATATTTTTAAAAAGAAACTAAAGTAAAAATATACCTTCTACATATTTACTTAAGACAAGTATATCCTAGCATATTTTATTATTTCCCCAAGGCCACTTCCCCATTTTAATTATGTAACGAAATTGAGAAGGAGTATAAAAGAGAGAGAGTTCCCTGTGGAATTTGTAATAATGAAATATAAATGTTTTCTTTGTGGTAGATTTGTAGAAAATCTATAAGATCTCGAAATAAAAGAAAATTGATGGCTCATATTTCTATCAAAAATGAACAAGGAAAAATAAATTCCTTTTAATAATAGAAGAGAGACCAGTGTTTCAAGCTCACATCCTTAGCTCCCCGTACCCTTCCCACACACAACATTTTTTCATGATTTGGAGCCTGTACCTGTGTTCTTACTTTGTTTCGGTGGATGGTTTTGGAACTTTGGGGGATTTTGTTTTTCTGCCTTGCTTTGTTTTCCTGATTGAATTCGGTTAGGATGCTGTCCAGTGGGGAAGGGATATCTAAGTGGTTGTTTTAAGCTAAAATATTAGCAGCTTCTCTCAACAGGAGTTTGTTTATGCTCATTCTACAGTCCATTGTGGACTGGCTTGGACTCAGCTTCATGTCCTTCTGCTGTGGAACGCGGTCTGATGAAGCAGCCCCCTTTCACATGTTACAGGCTGCCTTAGTGGGGGCTGACACACCAACAGCTGAACCCTCCAGCCGGGCAGTGGCATATGTCACTTCTTCCTACAATGCATCGGACGAAACTATCCACGCGACCCCGTCCACTCCTTAACATGCCATCCTGCTACGTGCCCCAAAGCAGAGAGCTAGACATATTTGGCGAACATTACTAATGACTACCCCAAATAGTACTTGTCACCGATTATTAGAACAATGCAGCTATTAGCAGTATTATTATTATATTGCTTTATATAAGACATGAGATCAGAACCTTTATTGATACCATGACCAAGATTGTGTTAAATGTACCCTCAACCTGGCTAAACTTGAGAGAGGTTTCTTCCTGACTAGACACCTCTGACCTTCCTTTTCATAGAGTTTTTACTTTATAAATTACTTTTAATGTCTGCTGTACATTCTTCCTCTTTCACGTGGAGCGGGTGAAAAGAGACACAAATGATGTTGAAGGATCAAAGCAAAGATAGCAGCACATGGGAAGCTGGTCTGGTGGAAATAAGCATTCTTTTACCTGTTGGAAAAATAGCTGGAAATGCTTGGTGTCTAAAAATGTGGGCAGCTTGGTAAAGTCAGGGAAGTGGGCAGCAGGCAGATCATATTAGAAATGTGGGTTAGCAGATGGGGTGCCTGGGTGGTCAGTCAGTTAAGTGTGTACCTTTGGCTTAAGTCATGATTCCAGAGTTCTGGGATCAAGCCCCAAGTCAGGCTCCCTGCTCAGTGGGGGTTCTGCTTCTCCCTCTCCCTTTGCCCCTCCCCCAGCTCATGCTCACTCACTGTCTCTCAAATAAATAAATAAAATATTAGGGGCGCCTGGGTGGCACAGCGGTTAAGCATCTGCCTTCGGCTCAGGGCGTGATCCCGGCGTTATGGGATCGAGCCCCACATCGGGCTCCTCAGCTATGAGCCTGCTTCTTCCTCTCCCACTCCCCCTGCTTGTGTTCCCTCTCTCACTGGCTGTCTCTATCTCTGTCAAATAAATAAATAAAATCTTTAAAAAAAAATAAAATAAATAAATAAATAAATAAAATCTTAAAAAAAAAAAGAAATGTGGGTTACCATAAATAAAAGGGATTTTATTTTAATTGGAATATGAAAGCATTAGAAGGTTTTAAGTAGGGTGGTGACATGACTGAATGTAATGAAATAATGATTACTCTGGTCATTAAGTAAAGGAAAATCCATAGCCAATGTCAAGAGCTGAATGAGATAGGGACATGAGTTGGGAAACTGTGTCATTGGCCCAAGTAGGAGATTATGGTGGCTTGAATGGGGCACAGCACCAGGGGGAAGCGGTCAGATTTGAAACATATTTCAAAGATAGAATGAACAGGATTTTCCAACGGGACTGGTTATAGTGTGAGATTAAAAGAGAAGAACTGAGATTAAATTCATTTTGCCTTGAATTATGGTCCTATTTACCAAGATGCTAATAATTCAGGGATGGGCAATATGAAGTGATAAAAGGTCTGGGTTTGGATATATTAATTTGGGGAGATATATTAGCTTTAAGATAACTATTAAGTACCCATGATGAGATTTCAAATGGGAAGTTGAATATTTAGTTTAAAGCTCAAGGGAGTAACCGGGGTAGTAAAGTTATTTAAGACCGTGAGGTTAAATGAGGCAATTTAAGAGGTTAATATAAAGGGAAAAGAAAATAGGTTTATTCTTGGCCCTATTTTCTACTATATTTCAAAGTGCTTTCTAAATACTTTGAAGTAATGATTAAATGAGATAATAAATGTGTACTTATTCAATCATTACAAAACACCAGAGGATAAATAATGTTATTATCCATATTATACAGAGAAGAAAATTACAACTCGGAGAAATTAAGTAAATTGAATAAGGTTGCAAAACCGTTAGAGGCTAGGATGCAAAACCAGATCTGCATTCCTCAAAGCCTGCTTTCTACTATGCTATCCAAAGGATCTTATATGACCAGGACCAGCATCACCATTCTGAGAGCCAGAGTTTACATGGATGGCAGTGGAGGGTCTGTCTTCACTAGGTAACACAATGCACCTTCTGGGGAATCCCCCAGGAGATAGATCCAACGTGATGCCTTGGTGTTCCATCATTTTTCTGCATTCCTCAGATCCCAAGCCCTCTTTCTGTATCCTTTATTAGAGCTATCTTCTCCGTCTGCAGAAATGGACTCTTTTCTCTTATTCCTTTTATTACAGTTTCCATAAAATCCCTATTGTAAGCCAAACATCTAGCACGATCTCTGCCCAGAATCAGTACTTGCTGAGTAAATGCATGAATGTTTATTATACAGCCTTTCTCGTATTTTAATAAGTTAGAAACACTTGCTTCCTATTTTTGCCCCTATTTTAAGATCTTTGGAGAAAACTAGCCTTGACTGCTCTTAGTAGGCCAGCTCACCATCTGCAATTTGACTTTCATTGAACACATTTGTCTCAAACAATGGCAGGAAAATATAATTCTCTCTCTAGTGCTTGGTCTCTAAATGAAAAAATAACTGAATCACCTTGCTGGCTTGTTAAAATGCGTATTCCCAGATTCTATCCCCCGAAGATTTAGAATTGGGAAGTCTTTGAGGAGCACTCGAACCAATCATTAAGCACTTCCAGATTGAAAACCTATACCCTATCCTAGAGGGTTTGCTTTACAGTGTATGATAATCCTTCTTTGGTGTTGATTGAGAAAGCTTTGCCCTTAACCACTTCTCTAAAGCATAAACTTGGAGTTGATAGTGTTAGACCTCAAATTCAGATGCTTCTCTTACTAGGGGTACAACCTTGCATGAATTCCTTACCCTTCCTAGACTTATTGCCATTCATTGAAATGAATTACCTCTTACTCTGTCAACACTTAAAGATAGTTATTATTTTGTCTGTTATGAAGACCAAGTAATGTGTTTAATGTGCAGGGCATTGAATAAATGCTAGAAACCATCATGGATTTTATTTATTATTAGTAGTAATAACTTACATGGGTTTAAGGGCCTGACTGGTTAAGCAAGGATGTGTTGTTTGTAGAGATGCCCAGAACAACCCATTCTGTGAACAAGTCTCTCCTTCGGGTCATTAGACTGCCCTGCTGTAGGCATTAAGTTCTAAGCAGCTTGATACAACATTGCTAAGGTATAAATGGAATAAAGATGCAAATAGTATATTAAACTGTAAGGAGAGCTTGGCTTTTAGTGATATCTAAAGAATTGCTTGGCTTCTTGTGAAAGGGGCAGACATGTTCATTAAACCCTATACTGTTTCTATAACAACCATATCCAGGTAGACTATAAAATAGTGGTTATTCAGGTTTTCTCTCTAGTACAACCCAAGTAGCTGGAAATAGACTCTGGGTCAAATAATTACAATTATATCTTTTAGAATTTTATGTGATGTTGGGGCATCTGTGCAAAGTGGCAACGTAGGCCCAGGGGCCATAGTGAGGAAACATCTGAAACGTCTTTCTCCCTCCTCCCTTCCCCTGCACAGAGTGGCAGGTCCTCCTGTTCTTATTTTCTACCTGGGATATCCCCAGGGCTTCCTTTACACCGGATTCTGGAAGTGGTGGGAGGTAGCACTCAAATGCGCTTGTGGTTTACTTGTAACTAAGTCCTCTTTGTTTAAAAGTGAATTGGCTGGGAAAACAAGACTCTGTTGAAAGTTCTGTCTTTGGAACTTGGAATTAAGACTTTAATAAGAAAAAAATCATGTTCACCTATAGCATTCTGAAACAGCTTAGTCAGAAAAGCTTAAAATTATTTTCACAAGTGGAAGCAAAAATGGTAGCCAGAAGTTAGGCCGAATATCAGATCCAAGGAAAAGGACTAAATGGGAAGATGAGAATAAGAATAAGGGACAAGATATGTTAAGGTGTTATAGGTTAGTATAAGTTGCCTTAGATTGAGGCTAGTAGAAGCAGCTTACAGAGCCCTGCAACATGTGGTGAGAGATAAAAATAATATCTAATCATTTTTGAGCATCAGTTATCTACTAGGCACTGTTTTAAGTATTTTACATATAATTATTTATTTTTAAAATATTTATTTATTTATTTATTTACCTGAGAGAGAGAGCAAGAGACAGAGCAGGAGCAGAGGGGGAGGGAGAAGCAGGCTCTTTGCTGAGCAGGGAGCCCGACATGGGGCTCGATCCCAGGAGCCTGAGATTATGACCTGAACCTGAGGTAGCCGCTTAACTGCCTGAGCCACCAGGCTTCCCATAATATCTCATTTAATATCAACAGTATCTATTTGAGATATTTGGGAAGCATAGGTGCAGAACGTCTATTGTTTGTAGTCCCAGGGATGTCTTTAGAGCAGTGCTGTCCAATAGAATTATCTATGGATGGCAGTGGAGGGTCTGCTTATGTATTTGATAGAGAGAGAGTACAAGTGGGGAGGAGGGAGCAGAGGAAGTGGGAGAAGCAGACTCCCTGCTGAGCAGGGAGCCCGATCCCTGGACTCTGTGATCAGGACCTGAGCTGAAGGGAGATGTGTAACTGACTGAACCACCCAGGTGCTCCAGAATTCTCCTATAGTCGACCTGAGAAAAGACCACATGAGATGAAGCTGGTGAGGTTAGCAGAAAAGTGTGCAAGCACAAGTGTAGCTAGCTGGGAATTGGAGCAGTGATGCTTCCCCCCCCCCAGCATCTTCTTCAACAATGGCAACTTTCAACCCTTTATTTATTTTTTTCAGTTTATGTATAATTAAGGATAACAGTGGCTATTGAAACAAGTGCCTCAAAAATGTGTCTACTCAAACATGAGAGAAGTTTTTTACCCACCTAAAATCAAAATGAGTAGGCAACTCTACTCCTAGTGGACAAGTGAAGGCACCCTTCTTTCTTGTGGCTTTGCTGCATTCAGCCAAACCAGTACACTGTATTACATCATAGGAGGGAATAAGGACTATCAAGGAATCCAGGAAGGGAATGAAGAATCTCAAAGACCCCTGGTGATTTTTGTGAGCCATTCCTGGTTGTATTGTGCATCAGTTCCATGTATAGAATATGGGCTTGTCACGTGATGATCAGAGTAGCTGGTAAATGCAGGCTAGCAATAGATCCAAGAAAAAGATAAAATGGACTCTGGCCATAGCTATACTCTCAGCCACGTGATAGTTGTTAATTAAACCTATGATGAAATATACAAAAGAAATGTCATTTTTGGACCAAAATACACAAGATAATCAACAGATTACACCTATTTTGTGTGATGGCTTCATTTTTCTAGAATTCCTCCAATTTGTTCATTGTGGTATTAGATTTTGGAATTTTTGGATAAGTAGGTCAAGGTACAGAAGACACAAGGGTAAGACAAAAAACATGCATCTGGCATATTCAATAAGCTAAATGAGACTGGGGCGTGTGAGTTATGTGGAATGCCATGGGAGACAGAGAAGTACTGATGCACGTTGAAGTAACTTTGGAGAAACTGGATTAGCCATACTTTTACACACTTGTTTTACTCACCATCATGCACTTTAGGACATTCTTAAAAATAATTCCCAGTGCTTGGCTTTTCTTAGAAAAATAATTCCCCCATTGCTTAGCTAGTGCTTTCCATTTGGCAAAAGTTATTTACACAAAATCTTGAAGGAGAGATCACCTTAAAACGCTCTTGGGATATTGAGCAAAGACAGCCATAGTTAGAAAAAAATAACAGATATAAAATAGTCGTAGATGCTCAAAGCTGAGGGAGTATGGGAGTCTTCTATTTTAACACATACATGCATACACACATACATACATACATACATACATAAAGAGCAGAGGTTTTGCAACCAGAATTTGTTTCACATTTTAGTAAAATTCTTACTGTATAACCTTGGAAATGTTACTTAGTTTCACTGTGTTTCAGTTTTCTCATCTGTAAAGGAGGAGTATGAAATCTCCCACATTTTGTTATTTTGAGGATTAAATTAGTTCATATGTGTATAGCATTAATAATCATATGAATTATACACGTGTTAGTCATTATCTTTAATATCTTCTGATTACAAATGAGGGACATCACATCCCACGAGTTTGAATAAATTAGCAACCTCAAACAGAAACTTTCCAGGTGTCTTTTTCATGACACCTGGCGCTCTTGGGATATACAAGATTAAGAGTGTCGTCCTGGACTCTTGAGTTCTGATCCAGCTCTTATCTGTTGACTGTGTGCTAGAAAAAGAAAAAAAATTAACATCTCTAAAACTCAATTTTCTTTGTGTAAAATGGGAACTTTATAATAATAGCTCATTCCTAAGATTGTTCTGAGGTTGGAATGACATTTCTTAGAGCACTGTTCTTAATGCCTGGCACATAACCAGTACTCAATAGTATCGATTATGATGACGATGATGACAATAATTATGTGATTATCTTTCTGATACGTTGTTTTTATAATATAAAAATTATTTCCATTAAGCGAATGATTTGAAGTCATTGGAATAAGCAATTCCGTTTCTTAATAGGAAGAAAAAAATGTACTACGATGACTTTTTTTTATGCTATTGCTGATGTTTTAGACTATCTCTAATTGTTATAGATGATATTTTTAACAATTCAATTATACGCCACTAAAAGGAAAAGAGAAAATTAAATCAGTATCAATACATGCTTTAAACAATAAAACATCTAAAAAGTCATTTCAGAACATGTTGGATTTCAATAATTAATAACTCATTGATAGAAATAGTGGTTAATATATTATGATTGAGTCCTCACCCATATTTCAAGCACATAACTAATATTTAAATATAATGTATTATACTCCTGACATTTGTGCAGACAACTCATGAACTAGAGCCTATGATTTATTCACATCTGTTATAACACATTCTGATAATTTATTTGGAAGAAAGCAATCTGCATTAATCATTTATTAATTATTAAATAAAATATAAGCACTGCATTAAAGAACTGCTGTTCAAAAATAACCTTTTCTTCTTGAAGCCAAGGACCTATTTATTTTCCCCTTGCATTTTGTAAAGATCAATTACCTTTCCAGGTGTTGTCCTCTGATTTGACCCCATAAGGTTTTTGAGAAACATGTTGTACATTCAGATAGGAATCTGTCTGTTATGGATTGAATTGTGAACCCTAAGAAAGACGTGTTGATCCCCTGGTACCCTGTAGCTTAGAATGCAAACTTATTTGTAAATAGGATTGCTGGAGCTATAATTATTTAAGATGAGATTGTGGAGTTAGGGTAGGCTCCTATACAACTGGTGGCCTTACAAGAATTCGGTGCATGTGAAATCACAGAGACACAGGGAGAAGCCATGTAAAGACAGAGGCAGAGTGTGGAATAATGTATCTAGAAGCCACGGAATGCCCAGGATTATTGACCATCACCGGAAGCCAGGAGGAAGACAGGGAACAGATTTTTCCTCAGAGCCCTCAGAAAACACCAACCCTGCCAACACCTTGAGTGTAGACTTCTCTAATTTGCAGAACATGAAAGAATACCTTTCTGTTGTTTTAAGCTTCCCAGGTTTACTTTGTCATAGCAGCAGCCTTAGGAAAGTAACACAGAGTGCTTTTTCTGTCTTTGCCAGTATGCCTATAAAGGTTTTCAAAGGCTTCACCAAAAAGACCTTACATGTTGTGGTTAGAGAGTCCCGAGTAAAAATCCCTCACTCCTGACATTCACTAGCTATGTATTCAGTTTGTTTGGTAAATTTATCTAAAACTCTGCTTCTTCATCTGTGAAATAGTGATAATCATATTACCCTTGCAGAAATACCATATACCCTTGGTAGTTTACACAGATTGTATCACTTTATTCTATGTATGAGTTTTAACACATATTTTCTGGTTGTAAAGGTAGTGGTGTAATACAAATAATACTAAGTAATACTTAGTGGAATAGTACTAAGGTACTAATATTCTTTATATTATGTCACTCATATATATAGAGAGATGATAGTCATGAGAAATGTCTTGTAGCACAAGGTAGGGTTTACTCATCTTCTGAATTTAATCTATGTTGTTTTCTAATCAGCTTGAGGACTTTAGTTCAGTGTTCCTGGTTTGTTTTTGCTTTTTCCCATCCAATTAAGACATTTCCAAACTTTGGGCAATTAGAATAATTGTTCAAGCCCCTTGAAGTGAATGTCAGACAAGCTTAGAAGGGGGAGGATGCTCTTGGCTTGTATGGTACAAGACAGATGCCACACCAGCGACTTCAGATAGCAATCTGATGAACATCAGTTTACAGTGGTGAAATTATATTGTATCTATGTCTAACTTATTTCATTGTATGTCTAAAAAAGAAGAGGGAGAGATGGAAGTAAGGAGAAATCCAGGTAAGGAAGAGGGATGGAAGAAAGAAATGAGGCAAAGAACAGTTAGAATTGTGCAGGTGTGTTCACTTACCAGTTTACTACTTAAGCTGATATACCAGGAAGAATTTAAGATAGAAGATTTTGGATCTGTGTTTCTCTTTTTTTCCCCTCAGTGTTTCAGAGCCCTCATAATATTTGCACCTTTCTTGATGCAGTTATTCAAGCATTTAAAAATAGAAAATATATTTTTCAATGAAGTCCAGCATCTAAACCCATCTTTTAAAAAAGGAGTTATTTTGTTTCCATGCTGGAGGGAAATATAGCTTTGTGGGTTTTGTTGAGTAAAGTGTATCAAATTCTAATTATGGGGAGAAATTTAAGGAATTTTTATGGGTATATGCAGTAGAAGGAATAATGGCTCTTAAAGATGTTCATTCCTTTAAATCTTAACACCTCTGTATATATTATCCTAGTGAAAGGACTCTGAAGATATGATTAAGGTTATGAACCTTGAGATGGGGAGATTATCTCTGATTATCATGATGACTAAATTTAATCAAGTGAGTAGTTTAAGAAGCTTCTCTGGTTGTGGTTAGAGAGATATTAAAGGGCAGAAGAAGGGTTAGAGAGAGATATGACTTGACCCACTATTGCTGGCTTTGAAGGTGGCAGAAAGGAGCTGAATCAAGGGATGTGATGGCTTCTACAAGTAGAGAACAGTCAGCTGACAGCCAGGAAGAAAACGGGGTCTCAGTCACACGGCTGTAAGAAATTGAAGTCTGCCAACAGCATGGAAAAGCAGGAAGCACATTCTCTGAATGTTTTTCTGCAGAAAAACACAACCTTGATTTTAGTCAGTGAGACCCACTCTGGACTCCTGACCTAAAGAGCTATAGGATAATAAATTTGTATTGTTTTAAGTCACTAATGTGGAGTAATGTGTTACAAATGCAATAGAAAACTAATACAGTATAATTGACCATGAATGGCTATCATATTATATAATAATACTGGATTTTTACTGCTTATTTTGTTATAATCTACTTCTGTGTATTGACCAATCAATTAATTCAGTAAATTTTTATTGAACATATATTACGTGTAAGAAATTGTACCAGGCACTAGGATAGACTAGCCAGAAGAGCGCATATTCTTACAAATCAAATTTCACACAAAGAGTTCACTGAACTAGATGTGTATGATTTTTTTAATTCTGTAAATAATCAAGGAGCTAAATCTGGAGGTATAAGAAGACATTCTTGTAGTTCAGAAAAGTAAGAATTAGATTTAGTCTAACCACTGACATGCTTGAGTATACCAGGTTTGGAAGAGTACATTAGGTGAATACCACAGACTGAATCTTAACTTGGATTCTTCAGGTATCTTAGGGCCTTTGTATTTTTAGTCATAATAAAAATCACAGGGGCTAAATGAATGGTCAGCTACCTTTGTTTTTCAGCCATGCTCAAACTCAGGGAAAACCTCAGCACTTCAAAGTGCCCACACTCATTTATGATTCAAACCTAAGTTTTTTTTGCTAAATTGACCTGATCCAAGTTTCCGTGATCTCTCACATGGATTACTGCAGGATCCTTACAATTGGGCTTCCTATCCAAACTGTTGTTCCTTCCAACTTGCACAATTCCATATATTGTCTATATTTATAATTATTAAAATAGAACTAATATTGTCACTCTCCTGCTTAAAGCCTTTGTATATTTTTACATTTTTCTAAAGATAAACCACACATTCCCTAATATTGCTTTCAAGACTCCCATAGACTTGGCTACCATCAATCTCTTCACTAAAATCGCATGGCACTCTCCCCTTTACACTCTATACATTCTCTCATTCCTTTGAAGATGCCATGTCCTATCTTTCAGGTCTTTGCGCTTATTGTATCTTCTGCCAGGAATGCTTTCCCTCACCTATGTTGTCTATATTTTTCTTACTCATCCTTTGGCAGTCAGGGTAAATACGTTTTCCTTGATAGCCTTTTCTTATCCAATAGACCAAGTTGAATCGCCTTTACTGTGCTTTTCAATAACATTCCCTCTTATGTCAATCTTTACACTACATTGTACTTATTTTTCCAAGTTGATAGAAGATTCTCTTTTAAACGACAATTCACTTGCAGAGTGATCTAAAACAGCTCTGTTCTGCAAATATGGGCTCATCACAGAACTTCCCTTCTTATTGTTTGACCATTGTTTGGTCTTGTGCATGTTTTTAAAGATTTATTTTTTTTATGAGAGAGAAAGAGAGAGTAAGTACATGAGTGGGAGGGGCAGAGGAAGAGGAAGAGAGAATCTCACACTGAATATGGGGCTGAGACAGGGCTCCGTCTCACAAGCAGGAGATCACAAATTGAGCTGAAACCAAGAGTTGGACACTTAACCAACTGTGCCACCCAGGCGCCCCATGTTCTTATGCATTTTTACATGGTAAAATACTCCAGCCACCTGTCTGTATGTTGAAACTTCTCATATTACCTACTGGGTGAATTTTCTCCAACTAATTTTTAGAATGTATTAGATTCATTGAGAAGGGTCCACAGAAACAACACTCTTTGAATGTTTCCATGTTTATGACTTTTTTCTTATAATCTTTATTCTTGGAGATTACTTTGGCTGGATATAAAATCCTTGCTCTATGCTTCCATGCCTTCAGTACCTTTAATATATTACACTGATTTCTCCTGAAATAAAGTGGTATTTAAAAAAATAATCTGATAGGCGTTACTTTCTTCTTGAAGTGATTTGAACTTCTAGCTTGGTTGAACAGAGGATACTCCCTGTCTTCAAAGTTTAATAATTCTGCTACAATATGTTTTACAATCAACCATAGTGTGTCAGTTTTCCCCAGTTTGCCCTTTCAATTTGAAAGTTCACATCTTCATTTGGGAAGGTTTTCTTGAACTGCATGTAATGTCATTGTGTCTCTGTGTCTCTGTGTTCCATTGTTTTAGTTTTCTTTTTCTCATGCCTGATTGTTTTGCTTTCCTTCTCTATTCCTATTTGCAAATTATTTTTATCACTTTCTCCACTTCCACCAGTAATTTTCATTTTTCTTATTTCCATTTTCTATTTTCTTCATTAGATTTTCTTCATCTATACATTCATGATCCTGCTAAGTTAGCTCTATTTCAGGTGCTTCCCCCCCCCCTTTTGTTTCTAATCTTTCCTGAGATTTGCCAGCTCCCTTGTCATGGCCCTCTATTGCCTATTATCTTATTTAGTAATCTTTCTAATTTTCATTTATTTCTGTTTACCTTATCATGAAATATAAGGCATTGTGTGCAGCCATTTCCTTCCCGATATCTCTTCAGTTCCTACAAGTCTTTATTTAGATTGTTTTATTGAGATGGAGTAGATTGTTTGTTTGTTTTTCAGGTAATACCTTGGTGTTGGTTTGAACCAGTCCTTTTTGTTTTTTCTCTTAAAACTATAAGCACTTCTCTTCTAAACAAGTTGGAGTAATAGGAATCCAATTTTCTATACCCCAATTAAAAAGCAAACAGATTATATATATTTAGATAAGACTGAATCATATGAAACAATTATATAAGATTAGAGATGATGCTTATGCTAATTAGATTGATATGGTGATTACTTCAAAATGTATAACTATACCAAAGCATCATGTTTTGTATCTTAAATGTATATTTTTTGTCAATTATGCCTCAGTGGAGCTAAAACATAATTTATAATGTAATAGTAATAATAATGTTAAATGTCATATGAATATGTAGGAATAGCACATGGGCTTGGAAATCAATAAGCTATTTGGAAATATATGCTATTTTTAATTAAATATTCCCTTTTGAAACTAGTTTATTTCATCTTTTAGTACCTGAAAGAGAGGGATCCCCAGATATTGCTGAAAGTATCTGGCGGGTTAACTTTTGCTTAATATTAATCATAATTTAAAACATACTCCTCAAAAAAATAAATAAAAGGTAACGAAGGATAGTATCATGTTTTGTGAGTATCAGGAGTCAAGCAAACTGATTCTTGCAATGGCCTCAGTTTACTGACTGAGGTAAGTATCCAGGCCATGTCTCAGAGGGAGAACACACGGAGAAACCAGAGAAATGAAGCAGAAAAGCTAGGGAGGCTAAGATGACTAGAATGCACAGAAAATACCAGAGAAGAAAAACCTGCACCTAGAGAGAATGGCAAGTATTTGCAGATAATATCTCCCTCAAGTCTTACTGGATATTGAGCAATGAATGCCTATGTAGAATTTGTGCAAGACCAGGGAAAGAATAACCTGAATGTATTAGAGGAAAAGATCCTTGAAGTTCACATAAAGCCAGAAATATCTCCTATTCCTACAAAGCAAAGTGGAATCCCTTACAAGTGCAGTGCATTGGGAAACATACTCGGAAGGGTTTGGATTCAGTTAATGGAGCAAAATTAATTCTAGAACAAATGCTTTTGTAATCCCAACAAAGTTTAAAAGCAATACCTGATAGGATAAAACAGTGTCCCTGTATCTTAACTGCATCCCAGACACAAAGAAAATACTATTTTTAGAAATACGGTAATATCTGCCATATCACAAAAGTGAAATGTATAGTGTCTGGAATCCAGTGAAAAATTTTAGGCATTAAAAATATCAAGAAACTATCAACAACTACAACCCATGATGAGGAGAAAATGTAACTAAAACTAACCCAGAAATGACAGATGATATATTTCACAGAAAAAGACGTGAAACCAATTAACATAACTATATTCCATGTATTTAAGAAGATAGAGGAAATAGATGATAGATAAGTAGATAGATTGATAGATAAATATAAAATGACCCAAATAAAATTTCTGAAGGTGAGAATTAAAATATCTGAGATGAAAATACAGAGAATGGTTTAAGAGTAGATTAGACATTGCAGGAAAAAAATTACTGAAATTGAAGACATAGGACTAGAAATCATCTAAAATGATACACAAAGAAAAATAATAACAGATAAAAATGAGCTGAGAGCATCATTGAGCTGTGGGACAACCTCACATGTCCTACTATATGAGCAACTGGCATTCCTGGAGAAGAGGAAAGGGCAGGAAAACATTTAAAAAAAATGCAGAACTAGTGGCTGAAAAAATTCGAGATTAGATGAAAACTATAAATCCACAGATTAAAGATAATCAATGAGATAAGAAACATGAAGAAAACCACACAAATGTACATTGTGAGCACATTGCTTCAAACCAGTGGGAAAACTGGAGAAAAGAGACTAAATGCATAGAGAGGAACAAAGAGAAGAAGTATAGCATAATGCTTGCTAGAAACAATGCAGGTAAAAAAAAATGGAGAAACATTTTTATAGTACTGAACACACACACACACACATGCACCTGCCAACCTAAAATTCTATAGCTTGAAAAAATATATTTAAGAAGTTAAGATAAAATAAAACATTTCAGACCTAGAAAAAAATTATTACAAGCAGCCCTGCATTGCAAGGGAAAGATAAAGTATACCTTATCCTTCAGGTAGACAGATACGATATCAGATGGAAATCTGGTTATACCCAAATAAATGACGAGCATAAGCGATGAGAACTACAGGAGTAAATAATGAGATTTTTTCTTATTATTTAAGTTTTTAAAATTTTTTTTATTATTTAAGTTTATGTAAAGGGATAATTGATTCTTTAAAGCAAAACTAGTAATAATATTGCATGGTGTTTATAACACATTGTGTCCTAACATGTATGATAACAGTAATATAAAACTCAGGAGGGAAAGCAGAGAAATGGATGTATTCTTGTAAGGTCCTTAGACTGGATATGAAGCAGTACACTTGTACTAAAAGGTAGACTCTGATCATTTAAATATACATATCATAAGCCCCAAGTCCACCAGTAAAATAAAACAAAATAGAAATATAGCTAGTAAGTCAATAACGGAGATAAAAATGAAATCAAGTCATTATCTCAATTAATGGAGAAAAACATTTGACAAAATCTATGTCTGTTTCTGACAATATTTCAGTAAGCTAGGAATAATAAGCAATCTTCTGAACTGATAAAGTACATTCTGAAAACTACCTACAGATAGCTTCACACTTTAATAGTGAAGGACTGAATGCTTAGGTCCTAAGATCAGCAACAAAGCAAGACTGAACATTCCCATCACTTCTAGTCAACATTGTACCCAGATTCTAGTCAGTAGAATAAGATAAAAAAATAAAAATTATAAAGACTGGAAAGTCAGAAATATACCTGTTTTTATTAGCAGACAGCATAATCATCTAAGGAGAAAATTCCCAAGGAGTCTATAAAAAGCAAATTCTAGGACTAATTAGTCAATTTAGCAGCATTGTAAGATAAATACACAAAAATCAACTGTATTTCCTTGTACTGGTAAAGAAATACCAGTCATTTAAAATAACAATTGCCTTTGCAATCACATTAAATATATGAAATATTCAGCAATAAAACTGACAAGTCACATGCAATTCTAGTACATTGAACACTACAGAACATCTCTGAGAGAGAAAAAACAACTCAATTCAGGGATACCATCTTCACTGATCAGAAGACTCAACACTTGTAACATGTCAATTGTCCTTAAACTAATTGCAGAGTCAGCACAATTTCAGTCAAAACCCCAGCAGTGTTTTTGAAGAAAATGAAAAACTGTTTCTAAATTTCATGCAGAAATGCAAATAACCTAGACTATGGAACCCAACTTCAAATAAGAACAACAAATTCGGGGGCCTTAATAGTCCCTCAATTGGAGACATGGTATAAAGTGACAGGAGTCAACAAAAGTGGTATTAGTGTCAAAATAGATCAATGGCACATACTAAGGTCCAGATACAGAGCCTGAAATATTTGTTCAATTAATTTTGCATGGAAGTGCAAAGGTAATTTGGTGGAGAAAAACATCTTTATGTTCTTTTCATTATCCCACACCCTAAGTATCCATTCACACACATGTCCCCCTGATTTCTATTTGTATAAATTAGAAAACTCAAGCAATGTTTTGGGGAGTATAGGATACCTCCTCACATAAATATTTGGTTGGTCCGCCTATCTATTTGTTGAATGATGGATCAATTGATCTATCTATCTCTACCTACTTAACATGTTTAAACTTAGCAACGTTGTCACAAATGTTGCATAAAGTATATGTTTGTCTTCAATTCAGAAGAATTCCATTGTTCCCTATTTTGATGTGTAGTTTTATGTCCAGTTGGAGCAGTTTGTAGTTTTAAAAAGACCATCTGTGGAAACCTATCCATTTGTCAGCCGTTCTCTCCTCTTAAAAGTAATGAACAATTTCTGGGGGGCAAGTGAATAAGCTGTCTGTGGTGTATTGATATAAAACTACTTTTTTTTCCCCCACAGTAACATTGGGATCCTGTAGATAACAAATTATTGCAGCCAGGAACAACAAGTAACTAAAGAATGCGTTAGACAAGATGACTTCAATAAATCCTGTGATGTCTTTTCTCAGTGAAAGTTTAGAAAGAAACTTGTGACCAAGGCAATTCCCTTTGTCTCTTTCAGTGGGGAGAAAGAACTGTTAAATACTTTTCCTAAAATAATGTCAATGTATGAGGTCAAATATTTAGAAAGTTATCATTTGTGCCTATGGTCAAATTCTTACAAAAGTACATGGAGAACACTGAATTCAAACTTGTATATCAGACTTTAAGAGGGATAGAGGCCAATGAGACAGAACTAGAAACTACTGTAAATAGAAGAGGGCTAAAATTTCAATGCCGGCTACATACCAGTCAGCGGGATGGTATATTTATTATTCCTTATTAACAAAATGTGAGATAGTTATTATTATCCCTATTGTACAAAAAGGGTTACGATTTCCAAGAACATATTGTGAGCAAATGGAGCAGCTGGGTTTTCAATCCACATCCACCTGATTAGAAGCTGGAGTCTACTAGACTAGACCTGAGCAAAGATCTAGAGAAGGATTTGATGAAAAAGAGGCTACTTGGACTGTAGAATAAAATGCTAGATTAAGAAATGAATTTGGAGAGCTGTAACATCAAAGAAGGGTTTGGCTTTCTTTATGTGGTTCCAGGGGTTAGTGCTAAGCGTAATTTGAGGTAACCATGAGAAGACACATTTTGGCTTTCAAAACAAGGAAGATGACTACAGGTGTCCCAACAATGGAGTGTTTCCTCTGGTGACCTCTCCATTCCAAAAGGAGTTCCTGTTGATGCTAGAATCTAATCCTGCATTCCCCAATGCAGCAGCACTAGCTATGTGTGGATATTGTAATTTAATTAAAATTACATGAAATTAAAAATTTAGCCCCTCAGTGGAACTAGACAAATACCAAGTGCCCAATAGGCATGCACTACTGCATATAAACGATTTATTTTAAAAATATGAACAGTGAGATCCACGCATGTAAATTCATGATGCCTTGGCAATTTTTTTTTAAATCTTAGCAATATTTTTATATCTTCAGAATATTGAAGTCTTCACAGTGGTGACTGGGTGAATGGAATTCTTTGAGGGCATTGTTACTGGCGCTTCCCACCTATCTCCTCTGTGTCTTTCCTATTGGATAGAAACGTCAACGCACAGTCCTCTCAGCCTCTTTTCTGAGTCATCAATGACAAAATACCTGAGAAAGAACGTTTGGTCATTCTCTTGCATCTGTCATTACCCAACTACACTTACATAAAAACAGTACTAATAAAGTTTTTTTTTCAAAGGTGTGGAAAATATCACTTTAGGACTTCAGTTACAAGTCTCATAAAAGCATCAACATAGAGGAGGAAACTGATATGCAGAAAGAGAAAATAACCAGCAAGTGTTTGTCAGACTCCAAATTAGAGTCTGTATTTCCTAATTAAACTACACATACCATTTTCTCTTCAAAAAGCCACCCCTCCTAGATTATGCTAAGTGAAATAATTCAAGCAGAGAAAGACAATTATCATATGGTTTCACTCATTTATGGAACATAAGAAATAGGAAGATCGGTAGGAGAAGGAAGGGAAGAATGAAGGGGGAGTAAACAGAAGGGGGAATGAACCATGAGAGACTGTGGACTATGGGAAACAAACTGAGGGCTTCAGAGGGGAGGGAGGTGGGGATTGGGATAGGCTGGTGATGGGTATTATGGAGAGCACATATTGCATGGTGCGCTGGGTGTTATACGCAAATAATGAATCATGGAACATTGCATTAAAAACTAAGGATATACTGTATGGTGACTAACATAACATAATAAAAAATTATTATAAAAAAAAGCCACCCCTCCTTTCTCCAGTTTCTCTCTCTCTCTTTTTTTTTAAGTTTTTACTTAAATTACAGGTAGTTAACATACGGTGTAATATTAGTTTCAGGTGTACAATATAGTGATTCAACAGTTCCATACAACAGCCCGTGCTCATCATAAGTGCACTCCTTAATCCCCATCAGCTTTCAACCCTTACCCTCCACTCACCTCCCCGCTCTTAACCAACGGTGTGTTCTCTATAGTTAAGAGTCTGTTTTTTGGTTTCCATCCCTCTTTCTTTTTTTTTCCCCTTAGCTCATTTGTTTTGTTTCTTAAATTCCACATAACGAGTGAAATCATATGGTATTTGTCTTTCTCTGACAGACTTATTTCATTTAACATAATACTGTCTAGCTCCAACCATGTCATTTCAAATGGAAAGATTTCAATCTTTTTTATGGCTGGGTAATATTCCATTGTTTAATTATGTTTATATTGTAAAGCCTGTTTTCCCTGTCCTGACCATTATTCTGAAACAAGGATATGTTATAATTTCTACGGTTTAATATGCAACAAAATGTTTCAAACTGTATTGATGGCATAAAAATTATCATCAAACATTTACTGAGCACCATTATGTTTAAGAGACATAGTTTTTTTCATTATTATTTTAGGGACATTTATGGATTTCTATAAAATGTTTACTATATTCAGATTCCACTTAATTTAATTCCCAGAGAATGTCAAGCTGTACATTTGCTTGCACTGATTGTATAGCTGTGCCTTTATCTATCCATCCATCCATCCATCCATCTCCCTGCCTTCAGGAAGTTTACCTTCTAGAAGCAAAGTGCAATATTTCATTTCTCCCTTCCATTATAGATGACTCTTTCTATGAAAGCTATAAGAAAGGAAATGCACAGAGCATATTGACTAGTAAAGGCTATCTCGAATAGGAAGGCTACACAATACAGCTGCCAATTCTTTTGGGATTTGAAAGCAGAGCAGGATTGCAAAAGGAAAATATGTACTTTGAAAAGCTGAGTATATGCATTTTTTAAAAGATAAACCTGCATCAATCACCATACTGAGTACCCTGGAACAGGGGTTCTCAACTTTGGCTGCCCACTGAAAGCACCTGGGGAGCTTTCAAAATAGACTTGCCAGATTCCCTGCCCTTGAGATTATGATGTGATTTATCTCAGGAGAAACCTGGTCATAGGAATTTTAAAAGCTCTCCAGGCAGTTCTCATGAGCAGCCAAGGTTGAAAACCATTACCTTAGATGATAGTCGAGAGATGGCAGGTTAGGAAAAAATGGTTGTTGTACAGGCTGTTATAAAAATCTCCTATGCATAAAATAATGTTACTTGTGAGACTTGATACTAATTTGATACAATCCATTTTTATGTTGCTGAAGGAGAAATAAAATAAATTTCCTGCCTTATGCAAGAGACGAATAAGATACAAATAAAGATACAAAAAGATATGTATAAAGATACATATGTAATCTTAATTTATCTTCACAGCAACCTATATATACCAACATGTCTGTCTATTCCCAACATAAGAATTATGCATATGTATATGAATGCGTGTATAGATACAAGTATAGGATTCTTA
The DNA here is from genome assembly GCF_002007445.2 of Ailuropoda melanoleuca. NCBI lineage: Eukaryota > Metazoa > Chordata > Mammalia > Carnivora > Ursidae > Ailuropoda > Ailuropoda melanoleuca. The sequence continues at coordinate 57,667,860 of NC_048229.1, forward strand.
AATGGTAACCTTACATCAATAAACATTTTTCCAAAGCAAATATTATCATTTTCTTTTTAAGTGGAAAGAGTAGTGGTTATGTCATATTTACAATGTGCTGACTTACCCTGAGTTAACATGAAGGACAGAGCTTCGAGTATCCTACAAGATTACTGCCTATTGTAATAACATTCTTATCTCCAAATCATAGTGTTCACATGGGTAGAATGCTGGTTAGAAGTCTTTCACAAACAGCACTTAATCCCGGAGTAACAATGGTAAAGCAGCAAGGGACAGAACATAATTCAAGGAGTTGGAAAACTAAGGCCCCTGAGGTAATTCCCATATTTTTTTTTTATTATGTTCAGTTAGCCAACATATAGTACAACATTAGTTTTTGATGTAGTGTTCAACGATTCATTAGTTGCACGTAACACCCCGTGCTCATCACTTCACGTACCCTCCTTAATACCCATCCCCCCACCCCCTCCCTTCTGAAGCCCTCAGTTTGTTTCCCAGACTCCAGAGTCTCTCATGGTTTGTCTCCTTTAAATTGTCTCTGAATAAACTATGGTGGACCTTGTAAGACCCTTGTGTTCTGGCCCCTGCTCCCTCATCAGCTTCATTTCCTGTCGCTCTGCTCCTTACTCGCTGCTCCCAGAGCACACTGGGCTTCTTCACACTCTTTGAAGACAGCACACTCTTTGTCACCCCAGGCATTTCGCACTGTTCTCTTTGTGATGTTACNTCATTTCCTGTCGCTCTGCTCCTTACTCGCTGCTCCCAGAGCACACTGGGCTTCTTCACACTCTTTGAAGACCGCACACTCTGTCACCCCAGGCATTTCGCACTGTTCTCTTTGTGATGTTACCAGCTTGGAGAAGTTGCACCTGACTGCCTTAATCTAAACAGGACGCTCCTGTTTCTTTTCATGCTCTGATTTTTTTTTTTTTCTGTGAATTTGTTCCAGGTTGTCATTATATATATTTTTTTCTCCCAGATATAAGCTTCATGAGGGTAGGAAGCTGGTATGTTTTGTTTACTACATTCTGTCAGGCACCTACAACCAATGGATTCTTAGTAGTCACCCACACTTGTTAAATGAGTGAAATAAGTGAATGAAGAAACACAGCTCTAACATACGTGTAATACAGAAAACCAACCTGGCAATTGAAATAGAACTTCCATGAGTAGAGCTCTGGCCAACTGTTTTTAGATTATTAGGAATTTGTAGAGCAAGGCAAGTTCACTTTCTCTTTCAGCTGTGACCAAAAGATTCAATTAGAAAATAAATTATTAAAAGAACAGAAGGTAATTAAAAGATCCCTGGCCAAAAATAGTTAATATTGAATGATTTTATCAAACAGAGAAAATTGCAGGTTCTGTTATTAGAAGAAAATAGAATTCTTGTAAATTATTCAAAAGGAACAGGACAGCAACATGTGAAATTGGATATGAAATTGAGAAATGACTAGTTTTTTGTAATGGTGATATTGTTTGTTTTAAAATAAATATCAAAATTGTGGGGTAGATAATCTGATTCTTGGCCACAGTGGCATTCCTGGGTCTTAAATAAAAACGTGATGGGATTGATTTATAACCTCCACGGTACACTGTCATAAATAGTTCTTTCTATAGCCCTGTCTCATGCCTCTGCATTTGTGATATGAATAATTTGAACTGTAAAAGTGTGATAACAGAAGACAGTTGTGAAGCAATGATACATCTGTTATAAAATAAGGATGTCACACATCATGAGGGCAGATCAAGAGGCGTGATCTTCATGATATGTGAAAAGACATTAAGTGTGGAAATGATGTTAATTACTTTCTAAATGTTATTTATTCAGTTTGTTCATGCTATGTTAGCAAAAGAAATATCTATTATCTACTAATGGTTACTGGGACAAATAAATACCATATTGCTGTAGTAATTAAATCCCTTTAATAGGAAAGTGTTTGCTTCTGTTAAATTTATTTTTACATATTCAAGTTTTAAATGGGTTAAGGGTACAGTGATCTGGGTAATAGAGGCAATGTTAATCTGTGCTTTCTAGAGTGTGTCTCAGTTCAGTTATGTAAACAGTATAAATGATAGATGTATAAAGAAAGGAAGCCAGAATGAATAGGTATTGAAAGTCAATGCGGAAGTTGCATTCATAGAATACCACTTTAGTGTGCCCTTGTTTTTCATTGATTACCGTTCGTAATTCTGACCTGTGAAAGCAAATATTTCATGATATGCTACTGCATGGATTTTCTGATGTATCTATTTAAACAATGGGATTTATTTAAATCATGTATGTCTTTATTAACATCATGTACATATTTAAAGCTCTTGTGAGATTTATTGTGCAGTGTTTGCAATGCCAGGGAAAGACTCTCATCTCCCTGCAACTTGGCAGTCTCTGCTTTTACCAATCACCAGGTACGTAAGAAAGTACATGAAGAATTGGAAGGAGTAACACATTTCTTAAGAATGCTGTGTCTCCTGGATCACTTTATTATTCTGTAATGTGAGTTTTACAATGACAATTCAGACCTGTTAGGAATTAAAATTAGGTCACCCCATGGAAGGAAATATTTACCAAGCTCTTATTATATCCAAAGAACTTGGTTGGATTACGGGGAGAGGAAGAATGTTAGGAGAATAAGGATAAAACTGTTAACTTGATGTATAAGTACATATCTATACATGAACAAGTAAATGTATTACTATAAGTATGACATACTTAGAAGACATAGAAAGAATGTTGGCTTTTATGAAATGCTTGGCATTGTTTCGTAAAGTATGTTTTATGGAATACTAATCCTAGGAAATGCCTTGACCCATATTAAATAACTAATACATGTTTTTTATTAAATTGCAGAATGAATGTTTTAAGAAAATGTTCAATTATCAATGTATATCAAATCCCCTTGTTAGTGATTCAAGATGCACATTATTTTAGGACACTCAACAACCTTTCACACACTAAATAAACGTATTCATTCAATGATGTTTATCACGTTTCCTCAACTTTTTAGGTGTTATGAATATTTCCAGTTATTTTAGGTCAAATAATAAGCAGTGAGTATATATCTCATACAACTTATTTGGAGAAATGCTGCTATGTTTATTTAACGTATATTACAGGTGTTACCACTTTTGCAGTAAAATACCTGATATACATACTATCAGTGAGCAGGAATGAGACAGAAGGGAGCATAAAAACTGTGTCCACCAGCCTCTGTTCCCTGTGAGCAGCTCTGTGAGTCCTTTGAAGTGTGCCAAACCAGAGCTGGCATCTCAGAGCACACCCCCTGGACGAGCCAGCCGTTCTCTTCCTCAGAATGACTGGGGGGGTGCAACTGCGGAGTCTGCTTATCGGTTCCGTGCTCCAGGAGTGGTACTCTCCCAAGAACTGTCTCTCTGATTGTTACAGTCCCGTAGGACCCAGTAGTCAGGCCCCCCTGGCCTCCACAGTCAGGCATCCAGGTGTGAAACTTGGGCTGTAGGTCATCGGATGTGTGCATAGAAGCTTCCCTCTGCGAGATACTGGTGATTGGGAGAGAGGCAGAGGGATAGCGCAAAGATGGCATGCACTAAAAAAAGAAATAAAAAGTTTAAAAAGAAGATTGAAAAGGAAAAGAAAAGAAAAAGAGGAGAAGAAAAAGATGATGCCCTTAGGCTTCAGCAAGGCTGAGAAAAAGTGTGAAGATAGCATCTGTGGCTGGAACATAAAGATAGAACCCACTGTGATGGGGGGTGGGGTGAGGGTGGGGATAAAAGATGGCACCTGCTGCCCTAGCAAGACTCAGGGACAGTGTGTACCAGCCTCGGTCCCTGGAGAATATCCCATCAGGCCCCTGCCTCTCGATCTGATGCTTTAAAAGTAGCATTGAGCCTCTTTCACATGAAGTCTGGGTAGCTTTCAAAGACTGCTTCTCCTCTGGGCCCTGGAGCAGGTGAGTCTGCAAAAGCCCTTTGAGAGTCATTTCTCCATTTGCTACAGCTCTGCAGGTCTTCTGGATGCAGGCCCTGTTAGTTTTCAAAACTAGATATTTTGGGGCTCATCTCTTAGGAGAAAGTATAAAAGTTGGGGTGTCTGATGTGGGAGTATGGACCCTTTGCTCCTGGGGGAGAAGGTCCAGGTTTTGAGTTCTCTCCCATTTATGGGTCACCTTGCTGGGTAGGGAGTGTTTGGGGAGAGTGTGTCTCCACCTTTCCTACCTGTTTCAATGTGTTGTTTCTTCTTTTCTTTTCTTTTCTTTTCTTTTCTTTTCTTTTCTTTTCTTTTCTTTCTTTCTTTCTTTTTTTTTTTTCTTCTCATTTCCCAGATCTGAATGAGTTGTTCCACTGTTTTTTTAGGATTTTCTTAGAGGAAAGTGTTCCCCAGGTAGCTGTAGATTCAGTGTGTCTGTGGGAGGAGGTGAGTGTAGGATCTTCCTACATCACCGTCTTAAACTGGCTCTTGGGTATTCTTATACATACTAGTTTGGGTTCCTGAGAAATGGACAACAGGACAGGATTAGACATGCAACAGATTGATTGGGGGTGGGAGTTGGGGAAGGTGGGTAGAATCTTCAAAAAAAGGCAGATCTGACTCCTATAAAGGAGAGACAGGAGAGGAATTGTGTCAGGAAGAATCTCAGACTGCCTCACAGTTTTAAAAACTTTTAGCCAAGTCACTGGGGAGTCCTCAAACGAAAATCAGTCATTGAAGGAGTTCATCTCGTCAGATAATTATTTAGTAACCCCACTGTGCTCTTTCACTGGCTTAGAAAAGCCCACAGGTAGCTTGGTCTTGCTGTAGATATGATGGAGAATAGAGAGGGATACCAGCTGGAGTATTCACGTCTCCACCAGGACATATGGGCAGGACGTTTTCATGACTGTCACACTATACATTGATCTTTGTTTCCTCGAGATTTCCTCTGTATGTCCAGAGCCCTAATGTTATTTTTTTAAATTGCTAAATAGAGGATATAGGCATTTTTAAGGCCCTTTATAAATGTTTCCAAATGGTGCAACATCTAGGGGCAAAGTTGGGTGTGTTCATAAATATGTCGGTTAAATGCACCGTCGTACACACGTGTCATCATTGGATGGTATCATTATTAATTTTAAATCTGTATGAGTTTCACATTCACAAAGCAATACTTGGATTTGATTGCAAAGCTGTGTTTTTGGACTGCTTTTGGCATTGCTTGGGGCATCGTGGAAACAGAAACTCAGCCCTTGTGTTGGTAGCATGTGGACCCAGGGTTTCCAGTCTTTTATGTTACAGTACTTGCCTTTCCCTGTTGCCCAACTAGGCTTAACGCCAGCCCTGTTCTTTAGTTGCACTGGCTCTGCTCCTCCCATTCACTTGTTCATGCGTTTGATACTGTGCTGAGATGGTGGCAGGCAGGCATATGGAGGATCTTGCCTTTGGAGGATTGCACACAACAGCAACAGCAGGCCTGCTGGTGGGGAAGCAGCATCTTGTTTGTTAAAGTCAACCCTCTTCCCACCGAATCAGCCCCAGGCAGAGGGTCTACACAGCTGAGAATGTCAGAAAACACGGGGTGTCTCAGACCTTCACCAAGATTGGCATTTCAGGCAGAAAGGCAGCCTTTGCCTAGGGGATATCACTGCAGAGTTTGATAGTTCTTGGTAATTAATCAACTGCTTGAATGAAGGCATCCAGGCTGTATCAGGAAGAGTGAATAAGGACGGAACTTCATATGGGTATAGAGGAAAGCAGAACTCTTTGCAGCAAAAACGATACTAGGCTGCAATATCCTCTCGAGAGGAATGGGTCCCTGTATACGCAGAGAAAATCCAAGCACTTTCCACGGCTTTGTCACTAGCTTTTGTTGTAAGTTTGGAAGTTGCATCTTCGTTTCCTTTACTGTAAAACAAAGCAGCTGAAAATGGGATCCCTAAGAATCCTTACAGATTTAATATTCTGGGGACCCAGTTACATCTCCCATCTCCTTCTCCCTGATGCCTCTTTCTCTCTGAACCACCCAAACGTAGGATCACTTGCATTATTTCTCTTATATTGCTTCACCTAGCAGAGCTTTGATAGGTATAGGAGTTGGCTTCAGCTGCCGTCACGAAATACCAGAGATTGGGTGGTTTAAGTAACAGATTTTTCTTTCTCACAGTACAGGAGGCTGAGAAGTCTAAAATCACAGTGCCGGGAGAGTTGGTATCAGTCTGAAGCTACTTCCCTTAGCTTGTAGACAGCTGCCTATCCATGGCTCATTGTGGAGAGAGAGGGAGCTCTGATCTCTCTTCTTACAAAGACATTGATCGTACCAGATTAGGACCCCACTCTTATGATCGCATTTAATCTTAGTTACATCTTAAAAATCCTATCGCCAAATGTAGTCACTTTGGGACTAGGGCCTCATCAGCACATGGATTTGGGAAGTGGGGCATCATCAAATCCATGGCAATAGGGTTGTGGTCATGAAGGAGCTATCTGAAGGGTCAGTCAATTATGGGAATTGTGTCTTACTCACACCCCAAACACCATGCTTTTTTATACTCTTATCTTCAGGATGTTCCATTTCTCTAAAATGCTTTTTCCGAAACTTTTCTTTTCCCTAAGTTGTAAAATCCTACTTACCCTTTTTTTTTTTTAAAGATTTTATTTATTTATTTAAGAGACAAGAGAGAGCAAGCACAAGTGGGCAATGGGCAGAAGGAGAGGGAGAAGTGGACTCCCTGCTAAGCAGGGAGCCTGATGGGGGGACTCAATCCCAGGACCCTGAGATAATAACTTGCGCCAAAGGCAGACGCTTAACCACTGCACCACCCAGGTGCCTCTCCTACCTACCTTTTAAAAGACAAACAAAACTCATCTCTGGGATTCTCTCTTAAATCCATCTCCTTTTAGGGTCTCTCACATTTTCCCTGTATTTTCCTACATTAGTTTGTATATATGTATTCCCTTCTCTGGAGATAATGCCATCCCCTTCCTTTCTCTTCTCTTAAATTATTTATTTAAATGTAATTACTATGACAGTTGAGATAATGCTTCACTCAACTTCCTTCTGGAATAGAGGAAGTTGTGATTTTTGTTGTTTTGGGATGAATAAACCTGCCCCTTATGACAAGAGACAGTGTCACCACCTAATGTAAGTGAATTAAGCTGGATACTTTTTTGTGTATGTAAATCATCACCCCTAAAATAATTCACTATGACTAATGTTGACATTTCTGTACCTGGGTTTTCAGTTGTAGCTGATAACAGTAATCTGGACAAAACAGGGTAGTAGAGATTTTAGATTGTCTTGCTAGGATTTATGGCCTATCAAACAATTTGGGTTTAGTTCTATTTGTTTGTTTATTTTTGAGAGAGATAATTTTATTACTTTTCTCTAATGACCATGGATCTATTCAGATTTTAAAGATATTTTTGGGTCAGTATGCATATGAGAAAATGAATAAAACATTTCTAGAAAAAATACACATTTTTAAAATGATTAGCAAAGGTTATATTTAGAAATCTATGAGTAACAAAGATCCTCCATATATTTAATGTCCTTTTAAAAAAAAAATGTTCGATTCTGCTGTCGCACTCTTTCATCCTTGATAAATTTAGCAGGGGCTTTCCAATCTTTTAGTCTTTTTAAGGAATCAATTTTAGGTTTAGTTGATTATCTCCAGTGCTTTTTGTTTTTCGTTTTGTTTTTTTTTTAATTTAAGTCAGTTACATTTTTATTCTTTCCTTCCTTTCTACATTTTGTGGATTCATTCAGTGGTTATTTAATTTTTCATAGATTTTTTTAATAGAATGTTTACTAGAACGTATGAGTCTGTGTCACAAGTCTGATCTTGGTTACCCCCACCTCCATCCCCACCATACCCCATGTAGGACGGGTTAGAATCTCCAGTGGTGGGTGGTCATTAACTAGGAGGAAATGGGGATTTGTTAAGGTAATGCTGTTACAGGACTCCATGAAGCCAGTAGAGAAGGAGAGCAAATTATTTACATTTGCATTCATTTCACCATCTCAGATTTCCTTGGTGTTTATATTGGATTTTATAGGGGAAGTAAATTGCACAATACCAAGTTTACAAATGGAAAAATTGAGGTTGAGAAGGCTTAATTGGTATTTATAAGTACTGTCAAAAGTAAATAAAAAATGGAAGTAAAACCAATGAATTACTTGAGTAGTAATTTGAAGAATTTTACTGTGCATGCACACAAAAGAAGGTTTACAAACTGGGAGCACAAACCAAAGCATGGAATGAAGGTGCAGAGGGACATTGTTATAAAGCAACTTACATAGTACTCAGGCAGTGTTTATTCTTTCCAGTGATTAGTTACAATGTTAGACTTTTCTTAAAGGAAAGGGAATTGGTGTAGGGTTACTTCATATCAATTTTGGGGAACTATTTAAGTTTTGTTTATGCTTTTCAGAGGCATAAGCAAGGAGTGACCCAGGTCAAGTTAGCCTCATTTGTCATGCAAAATAAGGTAAATTAAGCTTTGCTTGATGACTAAACTGGTTTTGTCTGCTCAAGGTATTTTCAAGTCTGATCTCCGTTTCTGTTTGATTTTAACAGTTCACACAATTAGGAAGTGATGATATTATGGTTCAAACAATGTAAAAAAAGCATGCACTGAATATGAAAAAAAATAAAAGGAAACTAGGTATAACACAGTGTTTCAGGGTAAGCTGGGAGAAGAATAAGAGACAGACAATAAATCCAGACGTGGAGTAATTAGGAACAGAGTCCTAAATAGGACTAAACAGGTGAGCAAGAGGGTCTAGGATAATTGCCTTACACAAGGTTATAACGTCCAAACCCCCATGAGGTAAGTACATGGATCATTTGAGGTTAGAACATTGGAGTATTGCCTAGTTACTGTGACAATGATTTACTAAATTGTTTGTATTTACCAAAATTGACAGTTCACTGAATTGTCATTGTAAGCTTTGACTTCAATTTTGGAATGCCCAGAAAGTAATAACAGGAAAACAAACACAGACAAATATATGTTTGCTAGATTGTACTACTCAGATATGTTTGCCTAAGTGTGAGGTTAGAGATGGGTTCTTTACTTTGAAATCCTAAAATAGGCTGTCTAGAATGACATCATCCCACCAGGAAAATCTTCTTCAGAACTTTTGTGGTTCTAAACATATGTAGCATGTAAAGAACAGAGAACAAATAGATTTCTAGATTCCACACATTGTATGAATACACACAAACTCACACACACACATCTGTTTCTTGGCCTGGTTCAGGAATTTATTTCCCATATGCTCCATTCTCTGACTTTCTAATGGTTCATTTTATGATATGATATTCTTTCACACATGAGTGAATTGAAAAACATAAGTAGCAATCTGCCTGCTGTGAATTGACTTCTAACTCCCTTCTCCTTTCTTAATGTCCATGCATTTGACTCCATAACCAAGTGCCAAGAAAGAGGTTTTCACTGCTTGGTATTTACACTCTATCTGCATTTCCACTCTGCCCCACCCTCAAAGAAAACATTTGGACTTAGTTCAGAGTTCTGAAAGAATATTTGCATTGTAGATTCCCTTTTAACATTTGCAGTGAAAATAACGAGAGACAACTCATTCCCTAATGCTCGCATTACAGAGTATTTGTGTAAAATTAATTAGAAAAGAATTAATATTGTATATGCTCCACTTATAGACCCAAATATTTTCTTGGAATTGATTTGATGTCATGTTTTTCCCCCCAGAATATACTCAGCATGATGCAAATATTTATTTCATTTTAATTTATTTGTACTAAAAAATGGGCTTTTTACTTTTGTGCTCACAGATCTTGATGATTACCTCTATCAAAA
>NC_048229.1:57677861-57680976 GCF_002007445.2 Ailuropoda melanoleuca
CTATTTGTTTGTTTATTTTTGAGAGAGATAATTTTATTACTTTTCTCTAATGACCATGGATCTATTCAGATTTTAAAGATATTTTTGGGTCAGTATGCATATGAGAAAATGAATAAAACATTTCTAGAAAAAATACACATTTTTAAAATGATTAGCAAAGGTTATATTTAGAAATCTATGAGTAACAAAGATCCTCCATATATTTAATGTCCTTTTAAAAAAAAAATGTTCGATTCTGCTGTCGCACTCTTTCATCCTTGATAAATTTAGCAGGGGCTTTCCAATCTTTTAGTCTTTTTAAGGAATCAATTTTAGGTTTAGTTGATTATCTCCAGTGCTTTTTGTTTTTCGTTTTGTTTTTTTTTTAATTTAAGTCAGTTACATTTTTATTCTTTCCTTCCTTTCTACATTTTGTGGATTCATTCAGTGGTTATTTAATTTTTCATAGATTTTTTTAATAGAATGTTTACTAGAACGTATGAGTCTGTGTCACAAGTCTGATCTTGGTTACCCCCACCTCCATCCCCACCATACCCCATGTAGGACGGGTTAGAATCTCCAGTGGTGGGTGGTCATTAACTAGGAGGAAATGGGGATTTGTTAAGGTAATGCTGTTACAGGACTCCATGAAGCCAGTAGAGAAGGAGAGCAAATTATTTACATTTGCATTCATTTCCCCATCTCAGATTTCCTTGGTGTTTATATTGGATTTTATAGGGGAAGTAAATTGCACAATACCAAGTTTACGAATGGAAAAATTGAGGTTGAGAAGGCTTAATTGGTATTTATAAGTACTGTCAAAAGTAAATAAAAAATGGAAGTAAAACCAATGAATTACTTGAGTAGTAATTTGAAGAATTTTACTGTGCATGCACACAAAAGAAGGTTTACAAACTGGGAGCACAAACCAAAACATGGAATGAGGTGCAGAGGGACATTGTTATAAAGCAACTTACATAGTACTCAGGCAGTGTTTATTCTTTCCAGTGATTAGTTACAATGTTAGACTTTTCTTAAAGGAAAGGGAATTGGTGTAGGGTTACTTCATATCAATTTTGGGGAACTATTTAAGTTTTGTTTATGCTTTTCAGAGGCATAAGCAAGAAGTGACCCAGGTCAAGTTAGCCTCATTTGTCATGCAAAATAAGGTAAATTAAGCTTTGCTTGATGACTAAACTGGTTTTGTCTGCTCAAGGTATTTTCAAGTCTGATCTCCGTTTCTGTTTGATTTTAACAGTTCACACAATTAGGAAGTGATGATATTATGGTTCAAACAATGTAAAAAAAGCATGCACTGAATATGAAAAAAAATAAAAGGAAACTAGGTATAACACAGTGTTTCAGGGTAAGCTGGGAGAAGAATAAGAGACAGACAATAAACCCAGACGTGGAGTAATTAGGAACAGAGTCCTAAATAGGACTAAACAGGTGAGCAAGAGGGTCTAGGATAATTGCCTTACACAAGGTTATAACGTCCACACCCCCATGAGGTAAGTACATGGATCATTTGAGGTTAGAACGTTGGAGTATTGCCTAGTTACTGTGACAATGATTTACTAAATTGTTTGTATTTACCAAAATTGACAGTTCACTGAATTGTCATTGTAAGCTGACTTTGACTTCAATTTTGGAATGCCCAGAAAGTAATAACAGGAAAACAAACACAGACAAATATATGTTTGCTAGATTGTACTACTCAGATATGTTTGCCTAAGTGTGAGGTTAGAGATGGGTTCTTTACTTTGAAATCCTAAAATAGGCTGTCTAGAATGACATCATCCCACCAGGAAAATCTTCTTCAGAACTTTTGTGGTTCTAAACATATGTAGCATGTAAAGAACAGAGAACAAATAGATTTCTAGATTCCACACATTGTATGAATACACACAAACTCACACACACACATCTGTTTCTTGGCCTGGTTCAGGAATTTATTTCCCATATGCTCCATTCTCTGACTTTCTAATGGTTCATTTTATGATATGATATTCTTTCACACATGAGTGAATTGAAAAACATTAAGTAGCAATCTGCCTGCTGTGAATTGACTTCTAACTCCCTTCTCCTTTCTTAATGTCCATGCATTTGACTCCATAACCAAGTGCCAAGAAAGAGGTTTTCACTGCTTGGTATTTACACTCTATCTGCATTTCCACTCTGCCCCACCCTCAAAGAAAACATTTGGACTTAGTTCAGAGTTCTGAAAGAATATTTGCATTGTAGATTCCCTTTTAACATTTGCAGTGAAAATAACGAGAGACAACTCATTCCCTAATGCTCGCATTACAGAGTATTTGTGTAAAATTAATTAGAAAAGAATTAATATTGTATATGCTCCACTTATAGACCCAAATATTTTCTTGGAATTGATTTGATGTCATGTTTTTCCCCCCAGAATATACTCAGCATGATGCAAATATTTATTTCATTTTAATTTATTTGTACTAAAAAATGGGCTTTTTACTTTTGTGCTCACAGATCTTGATGATTACCTCTATCAAAAGCCTAGCCATGGTATTTTCTTTATAAAGAAATAAAACATTCATCTTATACATAGGAAACCCTAGAGAGACAAATCAGATATGGTCCTGACCTCATAGAGGTTATAGTCTAATATAGAATAAGGTTTTTGAATTCATAATTGTAGGTAAGAATATTCAGAATATGACACGCGGCCATGTAACTTACACTTTTACCCTAGTCTGTGGCAGCATTGAGGACTTGTAGAAAAAATGCCCTTAAAATTAAGACCTGACAGATGTGTAGGTTCTCCTAGCTTCCCTAAAAGAAAGGATATACTATACAGATGAGGCAAGTGTAACTGTTAGCCCGGCAGGTGAGCACATGACCTACTTGCCACCTTAACTAAAGAGTGGCCATTTGCAAAAGAATAGACCCTGTGTTTTAAAGTTTACCTCATCCAGTGCAATGAGAAGGCTGAAACATGCTAGGGTTGGGATGGAAAATCTACACTGTGGCTTTTCTTTTTCCTTTTATTTTTCCATTAGACATAACATTAAGAGCAAGTTACAATATTTCATTATTCATGAGAATGATGAAGTAAATTTACTGTAAGAATGTGAGAAGGTAAGGTAAGTCAGAAAAGGTAAGTCAG
>NC_048229.1:57681041-57699333 GCF_002007445.2 Ailuropoda melanoleuca
AATGGAAAAATTGAGGTTGAGAAGGCTTAATTGGTATTTATAAGTACTGTCAAAAGTAAATAAAAAATGGAAGTAAAACCAATGAATTACTTGAGTAGTAATTTGAAGAATTTTACTGTGCATGCACACAAAAGAAGGTTTACAAACTGGGAGCACAAACCAAAACATGGAATGAGGTGCAGAGGGACATTGTTATAAAGCAACTTACATAGTACTCAGGCAGTGTTTATTCTTTCCAGTGATTAGTTACAATGTTAGACTTTTCTTAAAGGAAAGGGAATTGGTGTAGGGTTACTTCATATCAATTTTGGGGAACTATTTAAGTTTTGTTTATGCTTTTCAGAGGCATAAGCAAGAAGTGACCCAGGTCAAGTTAGCCTCATTTGTCATGCAAAATAAGGTAAATTAAGCTTTGCTTGATGACTAAACTGGTTTTGTCTGCTCAAGGTATTTTCAAGTCTGATCTCCTTTTCTGTTTGATTTTAACAGTTCACACAATTAGGAAGTGATGATATTATGGTTCAAACAATGTAAAAAAAGCATGCACTGAATATGAAAAAAAATAAAAGGAAACTAGGTATAACACAGTGTTTCAGGGTAAGCTGGGAGAAGAATAAGAGACAGACAATAAATCCAGACGTGGAGTAATTAGGAACAGAGTCCTAAATAGGACTAAACAGGTGAGCAAGAGGGTCTAGGATAATTGCCTTACACAAGGTTATAACGTCCACACCCCCATGAGGTAAGTACATGGATCATTTGAGGTTAGAACGTTGGAGTATTGCCTAGTTACTGTGACAATGATTTACTAAATTGTTTGTATTTACCAAAATTGACAGTTCACTGAATTGTCATTGTAAGCTGACTTTGACTTCAATTTTGGAATGCCCAGAAAGTAATAACAGGAAAACAAACACAGACAAATATATGTTTGCTAGATTGTACTACTCAGATATGTTTGCCTAAGTGTGAGGTTAGAGATGGGTTCTTTACTTTGAAATCCTAAAATAGGCTGTCTAGAATGACATCATCCCACCAGGAAAATCTTCTTCAGAACTTTTGTGGTTCTAAACATATGTAGCATGTAAAGAACAGAGAACAAATAGATTTCTAGATTCCACACATTGTATGAATACACACAAACTCACACACACACATCTGTTTCTTGGCCTGGTTCAGGAATTTATTTCCCATATGCTCCATTCTCTGACTTTCTAATGGTTCATTTTATGATATGATATTCTTTCACACATGAGTGAATTGAAAAACATTAAGTAGCAATCTGCCTGCTGTGAATTGACTTCTAACTCCCTTCTCCTTTCTTAATGTCCATGCATTTGACTCCATAACCAAGTGCCAAGAAAGAGGTTTTCACTGCTTGGTATTTACACTCTATCTGCATTTCCACTCTGCCCCACCCTCAAAGAAAACATTTGGACTTAGTTCAGAGTTCTGAAAGAATAGTTGCATTGTAGATTCCCTTTTAACATTTGCAGTGAAAATAACGAGAGACAACTCATTCCCTAATGCTCCCATTACAGAGTATTTGTGTAAAATTAATTAGAAAAGAATTAATATTGTATATGCTCCACTTATAGACCCAAATATTTTCTTGGAATTGATTTGATGTCATGTTTTTCCCCCCAGAATATACTCAGCATGATGCAAATATTTATTTCATTTTAATTTATTTGTACTAAAAAATGGGCTTTTTACTTTTGTGCTTACAGATCTTGATGATTACCTCTATCAAAAACCTAGCCATGGTATTTCTTTATAAAGAAATAAAACATCNTTGATGTCATGTTTTTCCCCCCAGAATATACTCAGCATGATGCAAATATTTATTTCATTTTAATTTATTTGTACTAAAAAATGGGCTTTTTACTTTTGTGCTCACAGATCTTGATGATTACCTCTATCAAAAGCCTAGCCATGGTATTTTCTTTATAAAGAAATAAAACATTCATCTTATACATAGGAAACCCTAGAGAGACAAATCAGATATGGTCCTGACCTCATAGAGGTTATAGTCTAATATAGAATAAGGTTTTTGAATTCATAATTGTAGGTAAGAATATTCAGAATATGACACGCGGCCATGTAACTTACACTTTTACCCTAGTCTGTGGCAGCATTGAGGACTTGTAGAAAAAATGCCCTTAAAATTAAGACCTGACAGATGTGTAGGTTCTCCTAGCTTCCCTAAAAGAAAGGATATACTATACAGATGAGGCAAGTGTAACTGTTAGCCCGGCAGGTGAGCACATGACCTACTTGCCACCTTAACTAAAGAGTGGCCATTTGCAAAAGAATAGACCCTGTGTTTTAAAGTTTACCTCATCCAGTGCAATGAGAAGGCTGAAACATGCTAGGGTTGGGATGGAAAATCTACACTGTGGCTTTTCTTTTTCCTTTTATTTTTCCATTAGACATAACATTAAGAGCAAGTTACAATATTTCATTATCCATGAGAATGATGAAGTAAATTTACTGTAAGAATGTGAGAAGGTAAGGTAAGTCAGAAAAGGTAAGTCAGAAAAGGTAAGTCAGGAACCTTATTGCTTCCCTGTTACATGTACTGGTTNTTGGGATGGAAAATCTACACTGTGGCTTTTCTTTTTCCTTTTATTTTTCCATTAGACATAACATTAAGAGCAAGTTACAATATTTCATTATTCATGAGAATGATGAAGTAAATTTACTGTAAGAATGTGAGAAGGTAAGGTAAGTCAGAAAAGGTAAGTCAGGAACCTTATTGCTTCCCTGTTACATGTACTGGTCAGTGATTCAGTTAAATACATGCCAAATTATGGAAACAGCCCAACTGTTCATCATTTGATGAATAGATAAAGATGTAGTGTGTGTGCGTGCATGTGTGTGTGTGTGTGTGTGTGTAATGAAATACTACTCCGCCATAAAAAGAAAGAAACCTTGCCATTTGAAACAATATGGATGGAGCTAGTGAGTGTTATGCTAAGTGAAATAAGCCAGTCAAAGTAAGATGAATATCATATGATTTTACTCATGTGGAATTTAAGAAACAAAACAAATGAGCGAAGGGTGAGGGGAGGGGTAGAAGAGAGAGAGAAGCAAACCAAGAAACAGACTCTCAATTATAGAGAACAAACTGATGGTTATCAGAAGGGAGGTGGATGAGAAATGGGGGAGACAGGTGATGAGTACAGGGTCATATATGGAAGTGTTGNAAATGAGCGAAGGGTGAGGGGAGGGGTAGAAGAGAGAGAGAAGCAAACCAAGAAACAGACTCTCAATTATAGAGAACAAACTGATGGTTATCAGAAGGGAGGTGGATGAGAAATGGGGGAGACAGGTGATGAGTAGGGTCATGTATGGAAGTGTTGAATCATTATACTGTACACCTGAAACTAATATATTGTAGGTTAACTGGAATTTAATAAATCTTAAAAAAAAAATAAACACTTGACAAATTTTTTTTTCAAGTAAAAAATGTGCAGTAAATTTGCATATTCCAGAATTTTGAGCAGGTCAGAAGGGTCATAGAAATGGATATGGCAGAATGGGGAAGAGGGCTAGTCAGGACGAGAGTACAGCAGGTATTGCCTTATAGGTGTTTAAGAATTTCATTCATTGGTTTGTTTACTGTTGACTTTCTTAGCTGCTCTTCACAAATTCCATTATTGCTCTGCTCTGGGTGGGAAAAGGTTTAGGTTTGGACATGTAGATGAAAGTCTTTCAAGTCTATAAATAGCCTTGGAGACTGGACAAGATGATAAACTTGGAGATGAAAGAATTATCTCAATATTCAAAAATGAGGGTAAGGTCAATTTCACTAAGAATAAATCAGTGAGATTACTATGAATTTGTATAATTTGTATAAATATCCATTAACAGTATTTAAAGGATGGCTGACAAAAATGAGGACCCTTTGATTCCAGGTAACTAATATCCAACGTGTCCAAGTTTAAGCCATAAAAAAGTGCATAGACTACTATGTACCTGAGAAGAAACTGGAAAAAAAATCACAGAATCAAAGCATGAGCTAAAGAAACTGGAGCCCTAGGAACTGAAGTGAAGTGGGTATCTCAAAAATTTTTGTCTTCATATATTTTTCATCATTGTTTCTCTCTTACTTCATTCTGGAGATATTCTGCTCTCTCTTTATGCCAGAAAAGATGGCTACTGTCAGCTCTAGAGTTCCACTCTCCTGGTTAAATAATCCCAAATGAAACGGGAAAACATTTTTTCTTCAATCATGTAAATACCAGAGAAGCACTCAGATTCCATACTGTGTTGGATACCCGCTTGTCTGCATCATGAATACCAGGGAAATGGGATACAACTGATGGGTCAGGTAGATTTTAAAAGTTCAGAGGTCGGACTCAAAAGCATTTAGAAAGAATGCTTTCCAGGAGGGGGGAAAAAAAAGCTACCAAAGTGCAGTGCATTATAACAGGTAATATGAGCTACTTGCAAATCAGTGATTTTTTTTTCCCCCTTTAAGGAAATAAGCATGACAGTGCTGTGTAAGGGTGAGTGTGAAATTCTTCCTGTAGAGGGAGCTCAAGTTATCCTCTGACTTCACCTCCGCTATGAGAAGACACTGGATTAGACTTGTCACGTTACAGAGAATCCAAATGTAAGGGTTAGATGGAAATTCTAACCAAGTAGGACAACACACAGGAGGAAACTAGAGATTAGCACAAAAAATAGAATAAAATAAAAATTAAAAAAGAAATTTTAATAGATTATCTAAAAAATACTTTCTGTAAAACCAGCTTGAGGCTTGAAACATTTGTTTCACAACATTGAAATTATAATCACCATATTATACAAATTGTATATGTGATTCTACCTATAAATTATTTTATGTCATTAACATGAATAGTATGAAAATAAAACCAACAAAAACTCTTAGAACAATTTTAATTATAGTTGTAAAAATACCAAATAAAACACCAGAAAATTTAATACACTTGTCAAAATATTAACCCTACATATGAATGCAGGAATATAGGACTATTTTAATATTAATTTACAAGCTATTAGAACAAATCAATACTTCCTTGGTTAATAAACACGATAATTTGATTGAATAATATAATGGGATCTAAAGTCAATTTCCCTTCCTCACAAATAGTAATTTCTTCCCCTAGATTTCATTTATAAAAGGATAAACAAGGTTAATCTTAAACCAATAGCCAAAATAACAAGTTAATAAAATATATTCTAGAATTTTAATGTTTGGGGACAAATAGGTTTCCTTTGATAAACTGATTTCTTTTTAAAACCTCTTTTTCTTGGGAAGGGGGTAAAGCATATGCACATAATATATAAAAACTACGGTATTTGAGGGGGCTTGTAAACCCCAGAAATTGAGTGCAATATTTGAGGTACCTCTGCACTCAGTGCATTACTTTTAAAATAGAGAACAAAAGCCATAATGATTGGGATATCAGACACCTTTAATAGTATTTTAGAAATTCTGACCATTTCAACAAGCTGTAGAATTCATTCATGCATTCAATCATTTGCCCGTTGAGTTATCTCTTTAATCATTTTGAATTTTGTTTTTGTACAGGAATTAGGTTACATACTAGAAAATACAGGTGATAATACTCAAAAAATAATTACAGGTGACATCCTTCAAAGAAAATCTTTAATCATTTTCAATAAATTTTGGTTCAGTAAATTAATCAGAGATAAGTTCAATTTAGAAAAAAAATTCCTATTTTTCTGCCTAATTAGTTTACAATGCATGAAAAATATGCAGAATATCAATGACATGAATTATCTAAGAGTAATCCTGACAAAAACTGAGTAGCAGAATATGTGTTAAAAGTGTGGATTTTACCAAAGGGATAGAAAATACATGAAGAAATGGAAAGAACTTGAATCTGTCTGAAGGGAATATCCAGCATCATCCACACACACACACACACACACACCATATATTTATATATATATAAATACATATATGCATATATAATATGTGTATTTATGTATAATTTGTGAGAACTTCAAAAATCTCAATCTTTGGAAAACTTTGGAAATTAATTAAATATTGAAAAAATTAGAGTCTTTCGAGCAGAAATTTTGAGTATAGTCTAAATAAGAAGACTGAAGATTATTTTCTTATCAGCTGTAAGAACATACTATAAAGTGAAAATGATTTTAAACTTCTGGACATTATTCATGAAACCAAACTGATCAGTAGGACAAAACAAGTAGAACTTCAGCCTACTTGGAAGATACAGAAACATATTTTTTTTTAAAAAAGCTGAGGGAGATCTATCATAATCAGTGGGAATAATGATAGATAATCCAACAAAAGATAATTAAAAATTCTACAACGTAAGGGTAACTTAGACATCAAGGTATATCACTCCTTCATATTATGTATCAATAATGCTTTAACTGATAAAAAAGTTTATATGTGAAAAAGATGACATCTATGAAAACAAGTACGGATAAGCACACCCACATTTGGGAACAATAATAATAATTGATAATAGTTATGATAAACTTCTTAAGAAACATATTTGTGTAGAAAACTAAATGTTAGAAAAATGTCACATTAACAGGAAACCACAGAAATGTAAAAGCGCAAAAATAATGACAAAGAAATAATGTCCTAATTTGAAGCACTATAAAATTTAATAAAAATTTTGCCAGTAGTAAAATAAAAGTACGGATAAGCACACCCACATTTGGGAACAATAATAATAATTGATAATAGTTATGATAAACTTCTTAAGAAACATATTTGTGTAGAAAACTAAATGTTAGAAAAATGTCACATTAACAGGAAACCACAGAAATGTAAAAGCGCAAAAATAATGACAAAGAAATAATGTCCTAATTTGAAGCACTATAAAATTTAATAAAAATTTTGCCAGTAGTAAAATAAAAAAAAGGATATTAATGGAAGAATTTCTAAAGGGGAAATACAAATGGTCAATAAACTTACAAAATACATAATAAACTTTATACTGATGCAAATGGAAAAAACAATATGCCATTTCTTACTTATTTAACTAGCACCTGGTAAATGACGGGAGATTTTATAGAGAAACAGCCTCACTAACATCTTGGTGGTAGAAATGTGAATTGATTTCATCTAGAAATCCGTTTGGTGATGTAAATCAGAAGACCTAAAATATTCCAAAATTTGACCCAATACATTCTTGCTTAGTAATCTATCAGAGAAATGATCATATATGTGAATAAATATTTGATTTTAATAACAGATGTAGTGTTTAAAAATCGAAATAACATACATGTCTGAGAGGGAAATTGGCAAGTAAATTATTATAAGCCTTATAACAATATTTTAGAATAATTAAAAATCTCATCTTGAAGCATTTAAAATAACAGGTCAATGTGAAGTACTTGGCTGGCTCACTTGGTAGAGTATGTAACTCTTGATCTTGGGGTTCTGAGTTCAAGCCCCACCACGTTGGATATAGAGATTACTTTAAAAAAAATTAAACCACAAGGAGTTTAAAAAATAAGAAAATAAATAACAGATCAATGCAAAAGTTATGTATGTATACATATGTATGTGTGTGTACATATATACACAAAGGATATGTATATATACAGAAAATAAATGGTGGTTTATAGAGCACATTTACCAGAATGTCATCAATAGCTATGTCTGGGCTTTTTGAATATAGATTCTTCTCTACCTTTTATTTTTTATTTATTTAATTTTTTTGTCCATTAGTTTAAAACTTGAGACCTATTAATTTCTGAGTGTGTAGCATTTCCATGACAGAGCTTCACTGTTTCTATGGATACATGGAAACTGAAATCACATAGAAATATTTGTTCAATATATACTCTCCTGACACAGCATCACATGTTCCACTAGACAAGGAACTTAAAAAAAAAACAAAAACTTTTTTGTCCAGTCATCTTTCTCCTTCCTCTACCCATTTCTATGAGTTCTGTCAGTGAGCATGACTTTGTATGATAGGATATGGAATTTATAACATAGGTGAATGATGGGAAAGAGAAGGAGAGACAAGAGTAGAGAAGCAGGAAGAAATAGAAAGAGGTAGAAAAAGATAAGGTTTGCATAGGCTGGCAATTCAAGGAAAATGTTATATGTTGACTGTTTAGAGGGGAAATACTATACAGAATAATTTTCAAGAGGCATTCCTTCAGTGGTGATCACTTCATCCATCTTTTTTGTTTTAGGGTTTTGTTAGGAAGGCGACAGAATCTCAGCATTTTCCCTTCACCTTCATCTAAGATCTTCTGTAATAACTGAATCAGAATCCCAGTCAAAAAAAAACATGATGACATATTCAAAAGCAGTAGAGTTTAATGAGAGGACTTTTACAAAAGTGTCGCTAGGATTGTAAAAAATGAAGAAAGTACAGTAGATCTCCCTGGGTTTAGAAATAGAAGGTGGTGCTATTCCTAGATGTCAGGTGTAAGGAGACATTATTGGAACCTGGGAAGTGGTGTAACTATAGCAGAGGGACTCCCCAAAAAGGATCCTATACATACTTCCAAACCTAGATCCATCAGGAAGGGAGCCACGAATATAAATACCATGATCTCTGTCTCTTTCCTCCCTCTCATCTCCAGCCAGCTCCTCCCATCGAATGTACCCAGTGGGACTCCGGAAAGCAAGGAGGCCTCCTTGGCACAATCCATATGTGTCAGGCCTGGAGCATAAGCTGATCTCAAGAAACAATCAATGAATATCCAGAACATTTGAAACTACTACCTATAGGACAATTCATTATCTCCATATGTGAAGTTGACTTCACAACATGCACATAAAATACATTAAGTATAAGAATACCTTGACTACTGGGGTGCCTGGGTGGCTCAGTTGGTTAAGTGTCTGTCTTTGGCTCATTGATGATCCCAGGGTCCTGGGATCGAGCCCCACATCGGGCTCCCTGCTCAGTGGGGAGTCGGCTTCTCCCTCTCCCTTTGCCCCGCCCCTTGCTTGTGTTCTCTCTCTCTCTCAAATAAATAAATAAGATCTTCAAAAAGAAGAAGAAGAAGAAGAGCCTGACTACAAAGATAATGATGGGACCTTGTGTCTGTAAATGATAATCAGTTTCTCCTTTTAGAATCTGAACTACTAGAGGCATGGCCACCTACTCTGAAAGGAGCACTTGAGCTCTGGGGAATCGAAGAACAATCTTTGTCTTTTCATTCTTTTTTACTTCAGTTTAATGTATGTTTACCATCTTCCCAAAGTGCTACATTCAATCAAAAGATGTGTTTTTGGAATAATTTTGAAACATATTCAAATTCCAGATCCACTATTACCCAAGATGTAGTGATTATTTAACTCCCTTAGCTTCTACCAAAAACAAACAAACAAACAAACAAAAACTCCTCTTTGTAAAGAAGAATATTGATACCAATTTCGAAAATAATTTTTGAAGATTATATAAGACAATTTATTAAGAGCATATGTCACTATACCCCCACCAGATGATACTAACAAAACATTAGTTTGGGGCTCCACCCATAGCTCTAGCAAACTTTCCTCTTTTCCCAAAGTAGTAGATTGAGTCCTCCATTTGAGAGAGACTAAGAATATTCTCTGGCTGTCACAACATAGAGATTTAATGAAAAAAGCCTTTCATAAATGAGCACTTTTAGCTTAAATGGAGAATGTTTGCAGACTAGTGTGTATAGGTGTATGTGCATAAGTAAGTCTGTGCATGGTCAAGGGTCTGGTTGGTATTGAGGAAAAGAAACAAAACAGCAGGGATATAAAGCTTTCACCATGCTTAATAAAGTTGAATGAATAGAACAAAGAAGATTGACTGCTAAGTGGATAAAGCTCTGAACTTTTACCTCTGGGACTGTAATTCAAGTTCAGCTTGATGCCTGATTGCCACGCTTGGGACTCTGGTAGAGGCAATATCTATGCCACCCATGAAGGATGCTGGAATTGGCTGCCTGCAGATAAACAGGACACATTTATTTCCTTTGCTGAGCCCCTAAAATTTGAAGTTTTGTAAAACAAAACAACAAAAATTAAAAATAAATTCTCATGGATTGAGTCTGTGAATCAGGAGCGTATTTCTGACAGAGGCCATCATCACCAACCAGTGCATGGTTGACTTTACATCTGCCTTGACAATTTTTCTCTCAGTTAAATTAGAGATATTTAGGGTACATGCAAATATAGTTGCTTTCAATTCTCTAGAAACACTCTTGTGTGCCTAGAGGGATCTTCCAAAATGTCTGTTTATGACATACCACTCCAAGCATAAAAAAGTTTTCAAATGTTGAGTTGTGATCAGCTATAAAAGTCAGGAATGTTAATAACTAAAAAGATATCTCTGTAAAAACTGTGTGGCATTCTTCCCCTCCCACACCCTCCCCATGTTGCCAGATTATCATAATGCAACATAATATCGTATGATGATAATTGTCTCACCAATCTTCCATGAATAAAAAAGAAATCAGAGGTAAATTCCATTTAATTAAAAGCATATCTCTCTGTGCAGGGTTAGGGATATTGGATGATAGGCCCCTTGTGAAGCACCTGGCATATAACAGAGAAGCAACAAATAACTAGTTACCTCTGAAATATCTTTTCCACCACATCTGTGTGTCCTGCAGTGACACGTGAGCCTTTGCTATCCTTCATTTTCTTTAATACCAAATAAGGACAATAGTTTCTGTTGCACACTGATACTAAGGAAGTTGATTGAAAGGATGTCAAGTACCTAGTATAATGTCTTGCCTGTAGTAGTAGTCAATATATTTTTTTAAAAATCCTCAATATGCCATAAAGCTGACTCTTTAAATAAAATATGAGTCAGTCAATGAGCTATTGGTATAAATATATACAGATGTTGCTCCAAGTTACAGACACTGATCTGAGAATACCAGGTTCTGAAAATGTTGCTTGTCATCAACAGTTTATTTAAGGAGCCATTAATTCCTATTAAAATTAATCTAAAACTGACAATGTATCTATTCCTGGAAAAAAATAAGTCCAGCATCATTGTGGTGATATTGATGATATGCATTCATATTTACATGCTATAGATAACTGGAAATTTTGTAACTACATTAACATTTAAAAGAATTCCTCAAGCAGCCAGGCCCTTAGTAGCAACTACGATATCAGCCACTTCCAATTGTTCAGAAAGCAGCGCTAATTGAAGCCGTTCAAATCATCCATGGGTTGTGTCAAACGCCATCTCCTACATGGCTGCACCTGGGAGGGGCACTGATTTTGTGTACTGTAATAATTTCAACATAAAAAACATACTTAATGCAAAATATTGATCACAATATCATACAGATCCTTGTTCTGTACTAAAAACAGAACAATGAAAGCATGTCCTTCAATAGACTACACTAGGTTCTGACAGTGTATTAAATACTCCTCCCAAAAACAGGGTTGCATGCCTATCAAAACTGATACTTTATAAGAGAAATCTTACTTAAAAAAAGAGGATTAAAAAGTAAGTCATGGGATTACTGTACAGCATGGTGACTATAGTTAATAATCTGTATTGTATGTTTGAAAGTTGCTAAAAGAGTAGAACTTAGAAGTTATCACAAGAAAGGAATTTTGTTTCTAACTGTATAAGGTGGTAGATGATAACTAGATTTATTGTGGTGATCATTTCGCCATGTATACAAATATTATATCATGATGTACATATGCTAATTATAACTCTTAGCAGAGAGAGAGGAGGGAAGAGAAGAGTGTGGTCCTGTCTCTGCCTGAAAAATCATCTGGACCAACATACAATATAATATAATACAATAGATATGATATGCTCTATTATGCAATGTAATATATTTGTATTTCCTTGATACCTAAAATAGATCAGTGTAATACATCAGTGGTTTCCAAACTGTATTTCTCTTTTTGAGAAGAAAAAAAAACATCTTTAATTATGAGACTGTACGTGAAATTCTATTTCTCTACTTTCTACTTCTCCATCGTACTTCTCGGGGGTCTTCACTGTGTATCTAGGCTTTGCTGGGTGAGCTGACTTTGAATCAAAGCTAAACCGCGATAAACTAAAATAACACAAAAGCATTAGATTAGGGGATGACAAGTGTCTAAATACTGCTAAATAACATGCTAATAACATATTGGCTCTATTGCTTTGTTAATATTGCTACAGACTTAGAAGGTTTGAATCCTTCTGAATAGGAGGAGTATCTGATGGACTTTTCACCTATGAAAGGGTAAAGAACAAAAGTTATAAGGAGGGATGTTTCTTTCACTGTAGGTAAGCCTCAGGCGTTCCACCTTGAAGGCCCAGGGACTCCATTTTTAATTTATCCGTGATACAATATAGATCACTGCTAGGAGCACTGATTTCAGTAGAAGGGCTCAAGAAAGCCTATGTGCAAATGGAAAGGGCAAAGTAAATGACTGTTTAAGTATCTGGAGAACTGACTTTCACATTTGCCCTAACAGCGATACATTCAAGTTAGACAGGATTCAGATTCTCAGAACTTGGCTTGAAGAGGTTTGTGACAAGAGCTGAATGTGCAACCATGTCAGGGACCTTTAATGTGATGCTTCTGTCCCCACAACGGAGTTTTAACTCTTGGCCAGGCAAACGTGTCCTTTACTGTCTCCCCAGGACAGTGTTTGAATGGGCAGTGCCCACTTGCTCCTCTACACTGATTTTTCCCCCCAGGCTTACACAAATCCTAGTTGACTGGTACATTTGTTGATTGGACATTGGAGATATGTTTAGGAGTGTTTTCCTACTTAGGTATTTGGTAAGTGCCTAATCTCTGTGATATAAGCGCTTAGATCTTTGTAAAAGAGAAGGGGGGGCATAGTGAACCAAGGGCAAATCAGACGAGATCTCTTTCCTTGAGGCAAAGCAATATCATGGAAAACCATGGACTTAGTGAGACTTGCCTAGCAGCTAACCCTTAGTCCTCATGAATTAGCTCTGTGATCTTGAGTAATTTGTTCAATAGCTCTGAGTCAATTCTTTCAAGTGTATTTACCTCACGTAACAATCATGGATACAAAGTGCCTAGAACCAAGTAGGCGTTCCAACTACATTTGTATTTCTTTTGTTCTTTGCCTCTTGCCCTTATGATACTTACAGGAGAACTGGGAAGATAAACTCACATACGTATTTTGAGAATTACATGATTCTCTTGCAAAGAAGTCCATCAAGCAACACAAACAATATTATCTCTGAAAAGTCAAAGGATACGCAAGTGATTATTTTCTCTCTCCTTAAACCTTTGCCATATGACAACGAGTAATGGCTTTCCAAGTCACCAGTGTTTTTGGTGCAGGTATTTTCCTTTGTATCACAGGTTCTTCTGTCCCCACGTAACTTTTGTCTGTTCTCTAAATTGTTTTATCTTTCTTTCCCTGAGATAAATATGCCCCAAATTCACTCTTCTCCAGTGACGTTTTAAAAGCTACTTCTTATATTCTGCTTGCCAGAAAATTAAAGTTCAATATTAGCAGAGTGCCTCATTTATTCATTAAACTTAAAATCAGTGACTTCATGGCTGAACCAGTCTTTAATTACAATGATAACTTCCAGTATTTACGATTCACTGCTGATGTGTGTTTTGTTCAGTCAGTAACCAATGTTTCTTCTAATTCACAGCTGACAGTGAGGAGAGAAAGCAGAAACTTCCTTTGGCTTTATCAAAATGCTGATGAGGAGGAAGAAGGGGAAGAATCAAGAGTGCTTCAGCCTTTGCGTGGGAATCCAACATTTGAAAATGAAAGTTTTTATCTATTAACTATTATCTATTAATTTGGGGGAGACTTAGGAGGGCTATGTGTTTTGAATCCCCAATAACTACCAGGCATAATAGCAGGCATTTTACCCTGGGAAAAAGAACTAACATTTGCTAAGTGTCTGCTAGATAACTAGAAACCTGCTTTTTATATGCACATTTCATTAAATCTGCTAATCCTCAGAAAATAAAACCTTCTTTTTTGCAAATGAAGAAATAGTTTCCAAAGTCTTACAGATGTAGCAAGTAAGTAGAAAAGGCAGGGATTAAACAGGT
Source organism: Ailuropoda melanoleuca (assembly GCF_002007445.2). NCBI lineage: Eukaryota > Metazoa > Chordata > Mammalia > Carnivora > Ursidae > Ailuropoda > Ailuropoda melanoleuca. Next base: position 57,695,046 of record NC_048229.1, read on the forward strand.
CTGAACAACTCTCTGTCTTTTACCCTTTAAAAAACCAAGTTAGTAAGACCAGGAAAGTAAAAATCCTATTAACAACTAGGGGATCCTGGAAACAGCACTTCTTAGAGCTATTATATTATTAACATATTTTTCAAATGCAGTTTCGGTATTGAAGGGAATGTAATATGCAAATATTTTAAAGGTTCTTACAAACACATTAAGAACCATCCCAATTATTTTTGTTTTCATTCCAAATTTCTCAGCAAACTTTGTTTTTTGTTTTTTTATATTAAGCCTAAGGTAAATTTCAGAACAACCACTACCAACATTATTTAAATCTCTTAATAGGTGGAGACTAAAGTTTTCAAGTTGTATTGTATCAGTATGGGTGAAATGAAGAGCGTCATTTTGTCAGAATGGTTATTGTCAGCTCTCTGAATTGATTTCATAATCGCTACTGACCCTCTTACCTAATCCCACTACTGTAGAGAATGGCTAGAAGCCTACCCATTTCTCGTCCAGTTTTTTGTTTTGTTTTGTTTTGTTTTTTTCAAATCTCTCCTCTCTCACCTGATTTTGCAGTTCTCTGCTGTTTTTATCTGGTGACCATTCTCACTATATACACTAGACTCTAGACATTTTTTTAATATCAAAATTATTTCTCCTGATAGGCTCTGAGCATATTGAGGGAAATAACCAAATTTTATTATTTTTTTCTATCACGTAAAATACCCATGAACAGGCAAGTACCAAAAGAACTACGAGACACAGTCGAGAACTATGGAAGAGACTTAAGATCAAATTTATGGATTTGTGGTCAAATCATTTTATGTCACTTACTTAGCTATGTACACCCAGGTGAATTAATTAAACCCCATCTATATAATGGAAACCCAAAACCCTTATAGGTTATTTCATGAAACTTTATAAGGCTGTCCTTATTTTCATAGAATAGCCAGAGGTTATTGGAAACCTACCCTTAGTGCACATAGAATAAGTTACTCACTCTTGTTAAGGTTCCGTTTTCTCATTCACAAAATGAATATGAAAATAATCGCTATCTTGCAGGATTATAATGGATATTGAATAAGGTGATATGACTAAATTTTTTAGCAAAATGTTTCCATAAGTGGTCAACTATTCCAAGTTTCACCACATGCCCCAAAAGGACAAATGGCAATCCCTTCTCTTCACCTCTGGTCCACTTCCTCGATACCTGCATGTGTTACTGACCCTGGCAGAAATCGAGAACTCTTTAGAAGAAGAGAGGATAGGCGATTCTGCGAGAACAAGAACAAATAGAGTGGAGGATGGAGGGTCACAGAGTTGAATACATGCCCTTATGTTGTTCAATGATAAGAAATATTCCTCTGAAATCATCTTTTCAAACAGGAAACAAATAATAAAAGGAATGTTATAACTCTTTTGAAATGCAGCAAAAGAAGTCATGGTTAAAATTTTAACAAGTGAAAGTCATTAGCTAAACAAACCCAGACAGCTCCACAGTCACAGAGATTCCTGACAAAGGCTTGATTTGTGAGACACTCTTAATAGTCCCTCTGCATTTCCCTCAAACATCCCATTTTGTTCGTCTACTGTAGACTCTTAAATGTCATTCCCTATTCTTTCTGCTAGCCACGTGTGTTTAAGAAGTATAGCTAACGTTTCCCTTTATCAATGATCAGAAGAGAGATTCTCCTCTGCATCTCGCTGTATTGATACTCTTTAAAAAGAGGGACATGGCTGAGGAAAATGAATCAATTGATCCTTTAAGTTTTCAAAATGAAGACTGTCTTTGTTAGGTTTTGCCATTTTCTCACAAATCTCACGTGATAAAACAGCAGATGGTTCTCATTGCCCCCACTCTAAATAAGACTAGGAAATTATGGATTATGCCATACATAATTTATAGCATTTAAGAGAAAGGGGACCTGATAGAAATACATTTTAATGAATACCTACCGAATGCTGGGCTTTATGGTATTTAATTGACATGTAATTCTCTTGTAATTCTCACAAAGGTGTAATGGGGTAGGAAAAATTAACCTTCTTTGCAATCAAGGAAACTAAGGCCAGAAGGTTGAAAATAAATAAAATAAAAAAATCTCTCATGGAACAATACATGTAGGAGAGGTGCTTGAGAGAGAAATGGAATGGGAAATGTATTCCATTTATTCACTTTCTAGCAGGGAAAAATATTATTATTACTAATAGTTCATGTTATATTAATACTTCAAATTTGTTTTGAGCCTTATATTTTCATTTTATTTCATTTTTAATATGAATTGAATAATAGAACTTTTAGTTAATTTTCTTATTGAATTACTTCAGTCCTCCCCCTCCCCCTGCTGCTGAAGTATATCCCAAATTTTACAGAGCAGTTGGCTGAGAAAATCAATCCCCTTTTACATTACCTAGGTGTAAACATGTGCATTGACTCATTAAGGAACGCCTGTTATTTTAGATATTTTTATTAACAGACACTCATCTTAAGTAGTAGCAGAAAAATAAAGCTAATACTTCTGAAATCCATGTCGAAAATGACCACGAAGGAGATTTGGTGTGGAGAATAAAAGGGTGTGCAAAACTGATTTCATTGAATTTTCAGTATTCTCCCCTCTAAGGAAAATGTATTTATTCATTTATATAATTATTTATCTCAAATGAGCTCACCATGAAGCACAAATATTTCTCTAACCAGAGGTTTCATATGTGAGCTGTTTTTTTTTTTCTTTCCTTTTTCACCACCCCTAAACCTGTTTTCTCTTCCCAGTGAATTGAACCAACGTCTCTAATTTCAGCACCTTTTGAAAGGAAATCAGAGCCTCTGGGTGGAGCATCAAATTGTTCTCTGGCTACAGGTGTGTGTTTAGTGACCCAGGGAAAATAATGAAGATAGAGAACCCACAAGATATTTTCTCTCTGTTCAATGCCCCAGAGTCCACTCTTGGAAAGGGATCCAGGGTCCGCTCTTCCTGAATGCTGTATGATCGTGCTGCATGGGTTACTTAAGTCTGCAAGAAGTTTGATGGCAGGGTGAGGGTCTGTGTGTGTCAGAGGGGGTTCCTGCCATTGTTTACTTTGAGGTAATTTTACTGAACTTTTGCGAGGGCCATAACTACAGAAGACTGAGATTGCATACCCATTTTTATTGCGTATCTATCCACAAACCAACCATATCCTTTAAAAATAAGGATTTGAGACCCTGTTTTCATGTATTAAAAAAATGTTTTGAATAGACATTTTTGCAAAAGAATACTGATTGAAAAGCACGTATAGAAATATTCTACCTCTCAGCAAGCAAATAAATACAAATCCAGCTTCAGCGTTAGAGAAAATGAGCAAATGTAAAAGTTAGAATATTTAATATGAGAATGCTTACAGTTTTACCTTGATGGTGAGGCAAAAATTGAGATAAACTTATCAGAAAACATCACAAAATACATCAAACTCTTAGATATGTCCATAACCCTTAACACGTAATCTTATTTCTGGCAATAAATCCTGAGAATTCAATAAACAAAAAATCAAAATCAGCAAAAAGTTAAAATATTCACATTAATATCCATATTGTATAGCCTTCTTGAAAGTTGTGAACACTTGGAAATGGCACATATGATTGAAAGAAGAGGAATGAACAAATAAATTATGGTGTGCTTTATATGAGGAAATGGTATGCAAGGATTAACTTTGCCGTTGCAAAATATTTTAATATCATGCAAACATGTTTGCTTTATATTATATAAAAAGATATGTACTTTATACATATACTTCATATTATCTCAAAATTATGTACAGGTTAGAATATAAAGCATGAGAGAAGTACGGATTTCCCCACTATTTAAAAGTAGGGTTTTCCTACGAAATCTTTTGTAAGGTAAAATGGCATAACGCAAAAAAAGCAATTACCATTTTGTAAAAGTGAAAATTTTCTTCAGATTTCTTTTGGTTCGTGAAAATAGGTAGTACAAATGTAGGTTTTTCATAAAAGCAAAGTGGCGTAAAGCAAATGGGGGATAATAACAGGAGGAAATAGCAGGGAAACCTCTATACTGAAAATGTTATAAAATTATTAGTGACTACATCCAATACGATAGGTACCCCTTTTTCCTTTTTTTCTGTTTTCTATATCCCAAAAATTTTCTCATGAGTACATATCAATTTTTTAAATGAATAAAAATAAATCTCATCAAAATTATTTTTAACATGACCTTGGCATTTGGAAGGCTTTTTGAGCAGAATCTATCATTTTTTTTAAATCTCAAATAATCTAATCACTGCTACCTCCCCCTTCCCCGCCCCCCCCCCC
>NC_048229.1:57700557-57801159 GCF_002007445.2 Ailuropoda melanoleuca
CCCCCCCCCCCGCAACATTGAAAGATGTCATCTGAGTTGCATGGATTACTCTACCACAAAACTAGATTACATCCCCAATTCATTATTATTTTAGAAAACTCACCTTTCAACCACCTATAACATGGGCCATCATTCGTATCGAACTTAATTAGAAAACAGTTTGGATGTTGGAGGAATTCCTAATTTAAATCAATTAAAGGGAAAGTTGTCAAGTTCATTTTGGGTTTGCTTTTCTCTACTCTCACAGCAGGACTGAAGAGATCTGTCTTCCCCAATCTCCTTGTCTTCTTCCAGGATTATGTCATAGTGTTCAGTGTGTAAATCTAGGAACTCATGGTGGCAATTAGCATCTGAGACTCCTGCCACAGCTAGGAGAAGGAGCCTGGGTGACAAACAAAGCCATCCCAGGATTTCATGCTGGAGATTTCTTTGATGGGTGCTTTCGTTCACAAATGACATATCTCTAGTTGTTGGGGCAAGGCAACCCTGTACTCTAGCCCTATTTCTGTTCTATGTTGAGAGCTCTTCTTCCTTCCCTCCCCACACCCTAAATCCTATTGTGTCACAGTTAATCTAGTTATCAAATGGAAAAAGCATGTCAGACAGTGACTATTTAAGGAGCACATTCTTTTCAGTGAGCAGATCATTACAGGTCCTTTACTTCTGCATTGCTAAAATAAGATTCTTTGCCTTACCTGTCACCTACCCATATCCTTGCTGGCATAAAATATGTGCTCCCTCTCCACCCAACTTAGCTAGAACTACTTTCTGTGTACTAATTTCACTCATTTTCATGCCCATTAAAATCATTATCTGTCAAGCAAAGGGGACAAGATATATTCTATATAGTGATTATATAGTAATTATATAGTAATATTATAGAATATATATATTCTAGATATATTCAAGATATATTCTATATAGTGATTATATAGTAATTATATAGTAATATTATAGAATATATATATTCACTATATATAGTGAATATATATAGTGAATATATATATTCTATTCTATATATATAGAATAGAATATATATATTCTATTATAATCACTATATATAATATATATTACTATATATAATATGTATTACTAATCATGATATTATATATAGTGATATATATCACTATATATATTCTATATATATTATATATATATTCTAGAATATATATATTCTATATAGTGATTATATAATGATTACATTCTAAAATTGGGGCATATGATTATGATCCTTTATATATCTGCCTTATCTCTAGGGCCATGAGAACAGGGACCAAGTTTTAATGATCATTAGTATCCTAGGATATAGATTACTCTCAGTTTATTACTTTGAGTGAGTTAACGAATGAAAAAATAACAGCTGTCTTGTATTACTTTTGACTACAAAAACAATAGAAGATTTCAAAAAGATGGAATTCCTGAAATCTTTTAATGATTTGAGAAAATTATCCAGGATATTTGAAAGGAGACATATCCATAAATTCTAGATTTATCGTCTGTTATAGATAGGGTGAATCAAAAGAAATTTCTAGCCAAGAGACTAGAAAATCCAGACCAAATTACGGTTATGCATGTAGGATATTTAATGGAAAATCCTGTACCACAGATTCAAAGACTCTTCAGAGTTTCACCTCTACAGTCAAAGTAGTTGTAAAGGTTAAAACAATTATCCAAGTAATTAAGGTGATAATATTTTCTTTTCTTTTTACATAACTTATGTGTAGCTTTGTCTTCAATCAGATTATAAACTCCGTAATGTTAGAAATCTCCCTCTTCTTTGAGTTTCGAGGATTGCCTCTCCTGAACTGGTCTTAGTAGATACTCATTTGATTGATTACTCACTGGGTGGCTGAATGGAGATGTGGAACTGCTGGGTTTGGATTCATAGCTGGAAGTTGAGCAGCTAGGTTGGGTCGCAGAAATTAATGCCCATGATGGCAGTGGCAGATTCTCTGGGTGCTAGGGACTCAATTTCAGGATGCTGATGCCAGCAGACAGCTTAAGGGTGACCACATGCAGGCTCTTGATGGGGATACTGGAGCTCTTGGAGAAGTGGGTATGCATGGATACTATGTGGGTCCCCTGGTGACAAAGGTGGGCTGCTGAAGGTCTAGTCCACAGCCAGCCCCTCACCAGCTACAAGGTGCAGCAGCTTCTGCCTTCCAACCCCTGACACTGGAAGGGCAGCAAGGGGATCAGGGGAGAGCCTGTGAATGTCAGGCCCTCCAGGTCAGCAGCCAAACAGGTGAACACAACCATGGTGGGAGACACAGGCTGGACAGTAAGAGGGAAAGTCTAGATCAAATGAAGACATTTCTTTGGCTGCAGGAGTACATGGTCCCCAGGGAGTTTTTTGTTTTGGTTTGGTTTGGTTGTTGTTGTTGTTGTTGTTGTTTTTGTTTTTTCTTCTTTTCAGGAGGCAGGTTCCTCCTGTTCTTCCTCGGGATCCAATGTCATCTCAAACTCTGATGAGCTATTGGTGAAATCTCTGCCCTCATAAGACAAGCCTTCTCCTTGTCCTTCTGGCACCTTCTTCATCTTCCTCCTCATTGTGTTCACTGTCACTCCATCTCGCTTTCTCCTCACTCTCATCTTGAGCTGCATAATTAGACTCACTGCTGGAGTCTTCAGCTGCTCTCACTGCTGCTCTCACTGACTGACTCACTCTTGGACTTTGGGAGTCTATCTGTGGACTCTGTGGGGGCCTGACTCCTCTTCCTTTCCTCTTCTCCCAGTTGGAGCACTTGGTCCATCTAGGTACCTCCATGTTGCATGCAGATGTGCTTGGAGCTTCCTCTGGCCAGTTTGGAAGCTCTTGGTAGCCTGTGGCCTTGGCGTTTAGTGGGTGGGATAGTGAGCCCAGTTGGAAGTGGTCTGCTCTTTGAAGGATGACTGCAAGCCTGTGGCTGGTTTGGGTGCCAGGAAGAGCTTCTTGGCATGGTGGCTGAGGGCTCCACCCTACTCTGAAGAGAGGATAAACTGCCCGGTGAAGTGTGCTAGGTCACAGATATCAGAGTTCTGGTGGGACTTGGCCAGATTTAGTATATACTGGGTCAACAGCTTGGTCTGCTTAGGGTTGGTCAGGTAGAGCTTGGCCGCCAGGTTGAAGACCTGCAGTTTGTGGATGTCTTTCTCTGCTGTGAGGGACTTGGCCGTTTTTCCCAGGACATCAGGCGAATACTGGAGACATGCTCACTGTACTCACCCATGAGCCATGGGATGCTGGCTCAGGCCATGAGCACCTAGGTGTTGTCTGTGAGCTTTGCCAACTCATGACCTCCTCATGCTGAGCTGGCTGCATGTGCAGCAGCTTCTTAATGATGACCACTGACTCTGTGATGAATAGCTCATCACACCGAAACAGTAGCTGCACTTGGCCATTGAGGCAGGTATCACAGACTGTTCTTTCATAGTTGCACAGCACCCAATGGCCTGGATCATGGTGCCATAAAGTCCCTGCCCATGCTGTGAATATAGGTCTGGAATTTCTGTAGGACAGTAAGGATTCTAGTTTCATTAACTAGTTTGTTCAGCACTTCCAGCTTTAGGGTTTTCATCTGGGTGGAGTTGATTGACCTGATGGAGAAGCTGTTCAGGTAGTATTGAAACCCACGGGATGCTCGATGGACGTGGTGGCCATGTACTGCCCCTCACTGTAGAGAGGCTAGGGTCAGAGATACTGGGACCTTGGATTGGGCAAAGGGCAGTAGTGTGGGGAAAAGAGGTGGACCAAATACAATGGAGTAGAAAACAAGTTGGAGGAGGGCAACAGTAGGAAGAGGGCAGGACTGGGGTCAGTACACCGGTAGGTGGGCCAGGATAGAGAGGCGGAATGATGCACCCAGCATGCTAGTGAACCCCTTTTTTTTTTTTCTTTTGAGCACAAAATATTTTATTTAACAATTTGCATTTTGGAAAAATAGAAACTCCTGCCTCAGAGGAAGCTTCTTGAATCAAAAGTCCCTGTCAATTGCCACAGAGAGCAATGGGAAGGGCTGGACTGGAAGAAGCAGGGAGCCAGGAGGGTCTCACATCCCAGGAATCATATCAAGTGCTGACCAAGGATACAAGAGACTGATCCATCAATGAGGCCAGGCCTTTCAAAGTGACAAGAATAAATGAATCCAGTCATACAAGTCTCCAAAACATTTTGGGAAACATTCTTTGGGTCTTTCCTAGACGATCAAGTGAACCAGAAAAATGGGAAGACCTGTGCTAATTACACATTTACACTTTTTTTAAAAAGATTTTATTTATTTATTTGACAGAGATAGAGACAGCCAGCGAGAGAGGGAACACAAGCAGGGGTAGTGGGAGAGGAAGAAGCAGGCTCATAGCGGAGGAGCCTGATGTGGGGCTCGATCCCAGAACGCCAGGATCATGCTCTCAGCCGAAGGGCAGACGCTTAACCGCTGTGCCACCCAGGCGCCCCACACATTTACAATTTTTACACTTTGATTTAAAATACCATGCAAACTATGTTCTCCCAGCAGCACATACAGAAATTATTATCTAATGATTTTTTTTAAGATTGATTGATTTATTTGAGAGAGGGCGCATGTGTGCGTGGGCGAGCACTTGGGCGCAGCAGCTGGGGAGGAGGCGGGAGGGTAGGGACAGAGGGAGAGGAGAAACTCTTCAAGCAGATTGCCCATTAAGCACAGAGCCAGAGGCTGGGCTTGAACTGCCTACCCTGGTATCAGGATCTGAGCCCACCTGAGCCAAAACCAAGAGTCAGATGCTTAACCAACTGAGCCACTCAGGTGCCCCTCCTAATGACGTTTATGAATATTTAAACCTTTCTTCAGTCTGTTCAGACTTAAGAATGTAACTAGTTTTAAGAATAGTCGGTGAAGCCTCCAAACTTTGAGTCCAGGAAGAGGAGGCTTTCCTTTGCAGTTTAATTTATGGCTAACAGTCAACCTATCAGCTAATTGAAAATCTCAAGGTGGAAGGAATTCCCCGTATGTGGGTGATGGATGGCACCTGGCAGGGGGAGACGCCTAGAGTTAGAAAAAGATGGTGGCCAGACACTGGAGCGGGGCGGAGGGAGAGTATGGAGCTGCTGTCTGCCCACCAGCATCCCCTAAATGTGTCTTATGTTAGATGCCTGTACTCCTCAGGCCGAAGCTTTCAGATTAGCAAATGAGCGTCTTTCACGGAAGTCTGGACACCTCGGGACCTGCTGCCTCTGCGCTGAGCCCTGGGGCCGGTGAGTCCATGATTCTCAGATTGTTACGTAGCCGAGTGAATGTCGTGGCCCAGAGCCCTCCTGGCTTTCAAAATGAAATGTTTTGGCGGCTCCTCCCTCAGCTGCAGGTCTTAAGAGCTGGGGCGACAGGTGTGGGGTTGAAACCCTTTGCATTCAAGGAGAAGCTCTGGGGTTTGCGGTCCCATCCGGCTGTAGGGGGTTATGGGTGCCCGGTGGGGGTGGGGTGGGCGGTCTGTGGTGAGATTGTGCCTCAGACCTTCCTACCTGCTTCTGTGTGGGCTTGCTTTCAGGGGATATGGAGGAGTTATTCAGACAAGCTTTTAGGTTTTTTTCAGAGGAAGTTCCATATACAGACGCAGATTTGGTTTGTCTGTGGGGTGAAGGGAGTTCAGGATCTTTCTACGTTGCGGTCTTGAACCCAGTCAAGTTCTGGAGGCTGGAAGTCCTAGAACAAGGTGCAGCGTGGTTGGGTGAGGGCCCTACACATTTTAAACAGGCGTTATTTATTCTTCTACATGTGGGTGGTAATGTGACGAACAAAGGCAAAAGAAATACAGGGAAAAAATCAAATTTCCTTACAATTTACAGCCCATTGACAAGTACTTGAGACAGGCAGAGTGANTTTAAACAGGCGTTATTTATTCTTCTACATGTGGGTGGTAATGTGACGAACAAAGGCAAAAGAAATACAGGGGAAAAATCAAATTTCCTTACAATTTACAGCCCATTGACAAGTACTTGAGACAGGCAGAGTGACCGTCCTCAAGGAGCTTTAATAGCTCCATGTTACTATTTTGCTAGAAGAAAAGACAACCTTAGCTTGACATTACCCTGGCCTCTAGGATCCTGTGTTGCCTTTAACGTATGAAATCCCTTTGGAAACTTCCTTTATCACCCCCCCACCCCCGCCAAGGTATATGTTAACAATTATCCTCCAAACATGTGGTCCACTGATAGGTATCTAAAGGGTCTCATGACTAAAGTTTTAGTAGACAGTAGTAAATGACCATGTCTGAATAATAGCTAGCCCTTCAAGGTCCTGGAGACCTTGCTTCCAAATTCCTTAGAGACTTAGGCTCTTGTAACTCCCTCCCAACTTGAAAGCATGTAATCAGTCACTTCCCACAATCCCAAGGCAGCTGTTTCTGCCCACGGGGGCCTTTTCTGAGCTTTAATAAAGCCACCTGTTTAGGGCACCTGGGTGGCTCAGTCGGTTAAGCTTCTGACTCTTGGTTTTGGTTCAGGTAATGATCTCCGGGTCAGGAGATGGAGCCCTGTGGGTACGGAATCGGCTAAGGACTCTTTCCCCTCCCCCTCTGCTCCTCTCCTGCTTGTGCTTTCTCTCAAGTAAATAAATAAAATCTTAAAACAAACAAAACACCTTTTTTTGCACTGAGAATGTCTCAAGAATTCTTTCTTGACCTTTTGCTCCCGGACCCCGGCATTTAAGGTCATAATGTTTGTTTTCTACTCCTCTGGTGCCAGTTTACTAATTTACTAATGTATCCACCTATCCATCTATCTTTACGTAACTCTGGGATATCACTTCTTCTACCCCTCCTGCTCTCACTTAATAGCTCAGATCTTTGTCCTTCCTCTCTGGAGTAATATCAAGAAAGCAGGGTGTGATCTTGCTGAGGAAATCTTGGAAAACAGCAAAATAGGACAAATAATGTGATGGTTTAGTTCTAGCTCCATAGAACTTTCCTTGGGATTAGTGTTCCATCTGCTGATTGACACCTGTCCTCCATCACCGTAACAATTCATGTCCCGTTAAAAACATTCAGGCATTATCTGAAGAAGTAAATGGGCTTTTCGTTGGCATCTCATCTCAAGCTATGTCTTTTTGGGAGTTTTGGTGTGTATTAATGCTCCAACAGTGAGATATGTGAGGGTCTGGAGGCAGAGGGCTTCTCACCGTATTGGTCCTAGAATAAAACACACATAACAAATGAGGAAGACTTGACAAAAACCAGTTAAGTTCAAAATAGAGCAACTGTATGTTTGCATGTATTTGTAAATGTGTAGGGACATTTTTTTATCCCCCCCAAGAATACATACCCTGAATTTTCCTGGGCTTTCCCTAGGGAAGCGAAGTACAATTTGGGAATAGTCATCTGGCCTTTATTATTAGTTTTCTGTCAGCGTCATCATTTCAAAATTTCTTTTAAGTTGCTTTCATTTTGTTTTACAATTTCACATGTTCCAGTACATCCTGAATATATATTTTTAAAGTTGGCAATGATAACACATTTAAAAATAATTTCCCTTTGTGTATACTAATAACAATAGGATATTTATTAAAAGAAATGTCCCCAGCATCATGACTTTTTTTTTTTTTAACAGTTTACAGGAAGATGACTAGTTGCAATGAGACATCTGCCCATTAAGGTGTATATTAGGCAGAATTCATTCCAGTTATAATGAAGCATTTAAGTCTCTTTCACAAATCTATAGAAATTTCCTGGGAGCTTTTTGGAAGAGGCTTCCCCCCCCCCCCATGTCTCACCTGAAAGGAGGAGAGGTAGCTCTTGCCTGAAGTACAGCATTGCTTAAAGACCCAGGGTTATGTACAGACATATGGATAGATGGATTTATTAGTAAATTGTTATGAAACCATCTTGACAGATGTAAGGCTACATACACATATATATGTGTGTGTGTATATATATATATATATATATATACATGACACAGCATGGTATCGACTTCTCTTCACAGTGGACTCTTTATTGGCTGAGATTTACCTAGGGGGTGGCAATTGGCACTAAAGGAGTAGAATACAAATATTATCACTGCAGCATGATAGAGAGAGGAAGGAGATTTTAAGCCATGGCATTCAGGTTGAAGCCGTGGGTCTAAGCTTTGGCTGCACATTACAATGGCCTAGGGAGCTTTGAAAAGGACATAGTGGAGCCCCACCCGCATAGATGCTGATTTAATGCTCTAGAATGGGGCTTAGGCAGTAATACCTTTAAAATCTCCCCGGTGGATTCTCATGTGCAAGTAGGGTTGAAAATCACTAGATGAGGGAAAAAAAAAAGAATACATCGTAGTGGGTGGCAAAATACATCAGAAGAGCAAACTCGGTAGTAATCAATTGATAAACATGCCAAACTGGCAAAATACTGTGATCAGTTATAAGACCAGGCATAAGTTAGGCTAGTGAGGATTCTGAAGCCTGAAAGAAACTGAGTTGTAGGACACACCAGGGCAGCACAGTACTCGAGGACACATGATAAAGGAAAGACCAGACCAGCACAGAGATAATTTATTCATCGTACAACCTGGACACTACTTTCTCAACTATACCGGCTCATGGTTCTTGTCAGTTTTTATGGAGAAAGAACTAGACCATCATTTTGGAACCATGGAGTCTGTTATCTATATTTACGGTCAGGTGACCATAGAGTAAAACACTCGTGGTTCTCATTACACATTTGGGCATATTGGATCTCAGTAAATCTTTTCAGTTCTGTTCTGGAGAGGTTACTTTGTAATAAAACCTGTCCTAAATTCTGGTTGATAAGGTTCAATAAACATTTACTGGTCACCTAATAGGAGTTGAGTATAGAGCATATATTCAATAAAATCATAAAAATCCCTGCTGTCAAAGAGGTTACATTATAAGTGAGGGCAGGTCAGTTCAGCAGGGAAGGTGCTTCTTTTTGAGGCATTTTTACCTAGTGATGAGTTCTATGAATTGAATGAAGCAGAGCACTTGGGGTGGGAATGATTCTGGGGTCTCTAGATAGGTTGGTGAGGGAAAATATGTGAAATGAAGCCTGAGTGACTCTAACAAAAATCTGGGACAAAGGATGTTTCAGAGGGTACAGCAAATATAAAAGCTCTGGACAGAAATGGAGTTATTAACATCAGCTGGGTCAAAGGATTCACCTGAAAAATAGTTCAGTGGCCAAGTAAGTGTTCAGCCCCTGATTCTCTTCTGCTATACTAAACAGGTTCAGTGCCATTCCTGAGAATTCACTGTTTTGCTTAATCAAGAACTACCCAAATTCAGAGGTCCTACCTAACTCCTCACCTTAGGCTGAAGACACACATGTATACATAAAGCCTCATGCTCATATATTGCACACAGCCTTCCAGTGCTCAGTGGGAGGCTAGTTTGGTAATCACACCTATGAATAATTGATTTGGATGAGTCTGTCTTCATTGGAAAGCACAGCCTTAAGACTATCTCAAGCAAGTATTAGCTTTCTGTAATTCTGTTTCAAATCCACTTCCCACGTGTTCTTTCTTGGGTCCATCTGTCTCCTCCCTGTCCCTTGCACTGTTTTGTTAGTTGGGGAAAATGAGAGTGGGGCTTTCAGCCTTTGGATCTATCAAGTTTTATGCATGCACATCATAATGATCCTGGCCCTGTTGTTGACTCACGTCTCCAAAGGCATGAAATTTTCAGAAGTTGATGCTACTATTAACACAATAAGCAGATAAATAAATAAGGATTTGCTAGGCTCCAGAAGCTAATGCACTATTCACAAACTTGGATGATTTTCCATATTATTAAATAAGGGGCAAGTACCTTTTTACATCTTGATTGTTTCATGTTTTTAATATATTTTTGTTATTTGAGTTTGATATTTGAATATTCTTCCGTCTGTTTTTTTATTTGAAGATAATTTTCTAAGTTATGTCCAGTAGCTGTCTGTTAAAAAAAAAAATCCCAGAACCCGTGTTTATTAAAACTTCTATCAGCAGTCATTTCAAGTCATTCCAAATTATTTTAATACTATTTATTAGTCTAATACCTTGATCATACTTAGCAATTTTTATAGATTTAAGAAGATAATCCATGTTTAATTCAGACAATAAAATGTTATTAGAATTTTTTTGTAAGGTGGAATGGTGATGGTCAGCATATGAAAGATGAATATGAGGAGTTTACATTTTAAACCCAGAATAGTTTTTGGCACATATTTGGCACTCACTAAGTAGGGAAGGAAACTGAGTTCTGTTGCTTTCTAGCTGAGATAGCACTTTTTTTTCCCCAAAATATGTGTACTTGAAGCTTATTATATGTGCTAAATGACAAGGCTCTATTGTCCAAAGTTTTATGTTTTACTGGAATGACCATTTTGGCAATATATGTGGTATGAGATGTAAAGAACAAGAGAGACTAAAAAGGTTTTTCTATCTTATTTCTGTAGCTAGTCTTAAGAGAGTAGTAGTTTTATTTTATTGTTGAGAAGTAATAAACATGATCTCTGTCAATTATGGGAGGAGGGGAGTGGTCACATAACTAGCAGTTTTACACATAAGTAGTTATTTCTGGATTCAAAATTCCCAAATCAAATTTGTTACTAACATTGAACACATAGCTGCATTTTAAAAGTTTAAAGAGTCAATTGAGTTATCTGTTTATCAAAATCATAGGCTTTTTTTCCCTTGGATTTCAAAACTGGACCAGGCATATCATGAAAACAATTTTCATAAAGATTGTAAAATATATAGACAAGAAATGTCTAAGCAAATGAAAAATCAAATTGTTTCTAAATCAATAAAAGCAATAACAAGAAAAATTCAAAATATAGATAAAATTTTGTTTCATGCCTTCAATCAAGTAGGCTGTCTGTGCAGTTTAATGAGCTTTTCATATTATTGAACTAGCTTACCAATTTATAACAAAGTGGAATTTAGACTGGGTCTACAGAACAGCATCCATGTGTATGGTGAAAAAAGCTGCCTTATACATCAGGAAAGTGTGAAATTTAGGGGTAAAATAAAATAAGAGTTTTCTCTTCTTCCCTAATTACTTTTTGTCCATTTATTGCATCAGTATGAATTCATGGAGTCCTAATTGATTCAATGGATTATAATCTAATATAATAATTTATTTAGATGCTCACATTTGTCCAGAATGGGAGTCCCATCAATATGCTCTTGTGTTCTTTGAGAGGTCTCCATCATTTCTCATTGTATATCTTTAAATTATAACTTAAGTAATATTATATGACTTCCTATATACTTCTATTCCCCCCCCCCACAACTAGCCTGGTAACATTGTTGTCATACATTTAACTTTTTTTTTTTTTTAAAGATTTTATTTATTTATTTGACAGAGATAGAGACAGCCAGCGAGAGAGGGAACACAAGCAGGGGTAGTGGGAGAGGAAGAAGCAGGCTCATAGCGGAGGCCTGATGTGGGGCTCGATCCCACAACGCTGGGATCACGCCCTGAGCCGAAGGCAGACGCTAAACCGCTGTGCCACCCAGGCACCCCATACATTTAACTTCTAAATATGTTAAAGGTCTTACAAAAACACTTACTGTTTTTTACTGTACACATTTGATTCATTTTATAGGGATTAAAAAGAAGGGAAAAATAAGAGGATAATGTTATAATTATCACATATTTGTAATTTCTGGTGCCCTTCATTGCTTTCTGTAGATACATATTTCCATCTGCTATTATTTTCCTTCTGTATGAAGAGCTCCTTTAGCATAGTTTTGCTGATGAGTTCTTTTAGCTTTATCTATCTAAGAAAGTCTTTATTTCATGATTTTGGAGGCATATTTTTCTATGTTCTTAATTCTAGGTTGACCGTTTTCTTGAATTGTGTTCCGTTCTCTTCTGGCTTGAATTGCTGCTGATGAGAAATCTATCATTCTTCATTCTTTTGTTTAAAACCTATTACTTTTCTCTAGCTGCTTGCAAGACTTTCCCTTTATCATAGTTGTTAAACAATTGGTTTAAGATGTGCTGTTGCATTGTTTTCTTCATGTTTCCTGTAGTTGGGATTTACCAAGTTTATTGGATCTGTGGGTTTATAGTTTCCATCAAATTTGGAAGAAAATCAGCCATTATATCCTCAAATATTTTCTTTAATTTTAATTTTAACTTTTAAAATTTTATCCTGCCTTGATTTTTTTCCTTTGGCTCCAGTTCCACAGGTTGTAGTCCACTTGTAGTTATCCCATAGCCCACTGATGATAAATTCTTTATGTCTTTTTCCTCTCCATGTTGCATTTTGGATAGTTTCTGTTGCTATGCCTTCAGGTTCATAAATCTTTTCTCCTACAGCATCTATTGTCAATGAAAACCAATGTGTTTTTCAGGGCAGACACTATAGTTTTCACATTTGGAAGTTTAATTTGTTTTGCTTTGTTTTGTATATTCATATTGCTACTTAACATTTTTAATGTTTCCCCTTTCTTCTTAAACATATAGAAATGTAATCAAAACATTTTAAATGCTCTTGTCTAGTAATTCTGTAGGCATATGTGGGAGGTATTGCAAATTCGGTTTCAGACTACCGCAATGAAGTATCACAGTAAAGTAAGTCAAATAAAATTTTTGGTTCCCAATGCATATAAAAGTTGTGTTTACACTATACTTTAGTCTATTAAGTGTGCAATAGCATTATGTCTTAAAGTATACATATTAATTTAAAAATTAAGTTAAAATACTTTAATGCAAAATACTTAATAAAATTATAAATATAAAATAATATAAATATAATATAAATGTAACCATTCCAGCAAGTCCTAATCATGGATCACAAATCACCATAGCAAATGTAATAATGAAAAAGTTTGAAATATTGTGAGAATTACCAAAATGTGACACAGACTTGAAGTGAACAAACACTGTTGGAAAAATGGTGTCAACAGACTTATTTGATGGAACATTTCCCCAGACCTTCAATTTGTAAAAAATGCAATTATTTGTAAAGTGCGATGAAAGGAAGTATGCCTGTATCTGGGTTGTTTCTTGGTCTATTTCTATTGATCACTATTTTTTCTTTTTCCCAAGGGTCATACCTTCCTGATTCTTTGCTTAACTGGCAATTTTAGTCATATGTGTTATGAGTCACATATATTCACAGTCTGGGGGAGGAGGGTGTCCCATGCCACACAGGGCCTCACAGAGGTGGCTCTTGGGAACAGTGAACAACTAGAGGCTGTGGGAGGCAGGCTTTGTGGTACTGAGAGGGTGTGGTGACCCCCAGGTCCTATGAGAAAATATGATTAGTTTGTTAGATAATTCCATGAGCTGTCAGTGGAACCCCCTATTCTGCTGTAAGCCTGAAGATTGTTTGGCTAGGAGACCTCATCCATGAAGGCAGAATTGGGAGGTGATCTTGTGGTTATACCACTTGAGACCCTCTTGGTTTCACCAGATAACAAAGGCAGCACATGATATTGCATCTTAATTTTAGGCCTTACACCACATTCCCGACTTGAGTCTCCATCATCTCAGCTTAGTGGCATTGATGGGCTCTGACTGGGTCCTTCTCAGCACAGCATTCTGGAATCCCTCACCAAGCCATTAACAGGGGACAGTCCTAGAGTTTGCCTCCTTCAGGTATCACTGTCCTGTGCCACCTGATATTCCTGGTTGGAAGAATATTTCATTGACTTTGTTCATTGTTTCTATTTTTAGTGAAATGATAAATATGCCACCTGTTACTTCATCTTGGCCTTAGCTTCCATTTTAAAGAACTTTGGCATGGTACACATGATAAATTGGAATTTAATGGAAAGTTTATCATGATTAAGAGTTGGCTTGTGTATCTTGCTGCTCCCCTGTTGGGGGCATAGATATTTATAATTGTCCTATCCACTTGTTGGATACATCCTTTAAGAATAATTACTGTCCTTCTCTATCTCTAACTACAGTCTTTAGTTTAAAACCTAATCTGTCTGATATGAGAATTGCTACCCCAGCTTTCTTTTGAGGTCCATTGGCATGAAAAATGGTTTTCCAACCCTTCACTTTCAGTCTGGATGTATCTTTAGGCTCAAGATGAGTCTCTTGTAGACAGTAAATGGATGGGTCATGTCTTTTTATCCAATCTACAACCCTGTGGCATTTTATGGGAGCATTTAGGACATTCACATTGAGAGTGATTATTGAGAGATATCTTAATGATGTCATGTTGCCTGTAAAGTCTTTGTTTCTATAGATTGTAACTTTCTGTTCTGTATCACTCTTGGGGCCTTTTTACTTTTATAGAACCCCCCCCTTAATATCTCCTGTAGGGCTGGTTTCATGGTTATGAATTTGGTCAGTGTCTGGCAATCCTGGAAGGTCCTTATCTCTCCATCAATTCTGAATGACAGCCTTGCTGGATAAAGATCCTTGGCTGCATGTTTTTCTCAGATAGAGTTTTAAAAATACCCTGCCAACCGTTCCTCTCATTCCAGGTCTGTGTAGACAGGTCTGACATAATTCTGATATTTTTTGCCTCTGTACGTGAGAAATTTCTTTGCCCTGGCCACTTTCAATACTGTATCCTTGGATCTAATATTTGCGAATTGCACTATGACGTGACATGGTGTAGGTTTGTCGTGGTTGACCTTGGGAGGGGTCCTCTCTGCCTCTTGGACACGAATGCTTGTTTCCTTTGCCAGATTAGGAAAGTTCTCAGTTACAATTTGTTCAAATATCTCTTCTAGACCTCTCTCTTTCTCCACCCCCTTGGGGATGCCGATGATTCTGACATTGGAACATTTCATTGAGTCAGTAATCTCCCGTAAGCTACATTCTTGAGATTGGATTTTTTTGAGCCAAGTTTCTGTTTTAACTTTCTCTTCTACTAACCCATCCTCCAATTCGCTAATACATTCTTCTGCCTCATTCACCCTGGCCATCAGAGCCTCTAGTTTTGACTGCATTTGGTTCATAGAATTTTTAATTTCTGCCAGATTCGCTCTCATTTCCGCCTTTAGAGATTTTATATTCTCATTAACATTTTTTTAATACTTTTTTCAAGTCTACACATCATCTTGACCATTGTTACTCTGAACTCCATTTCTAATAATTTGGTTATATCCATATCCATCAGTTCTGTGGCAGAGGCCACAGAGTCATTATCTTTTCTTTGGGGGGATTTCTCCTTCTTATTCTGATGAGGAGAGATTGTGGGGTTTCCCAGAGCCCAAATTATTGACCAGGACCCACAAGTGTGCTCTTGTTTTATAGGGAACTTAGGGATGTGGGCTTCTTGATTTTTTTCAGCCTGCCTTCTGGGGGAGGGGTTTGCCGCACTGATATTCAGGCAACCCTGTTTGGGTAGAGTCTCCCTGTCCCCTGTGAGGGAGGATGGGCATGGGCACAATGTGAGCTGGTATTTCCTGGCTTTTGTTCTCTGGCGGCTTTCCCTGGTGGTTTGCTGTGCCTCTTCTGAGAGTTAGAGCAGCAGTGGCTGAATCCTAGCCTCTCTCTCAGAACAGAGAGATCTCAGTCTGCTCTCCACTGAGCTCTCTTAGCCTCTTTTTTTTTTTTTTTAAAGATTTTATTTATTTATTTGACAGAGATAGAGACAGCCAGTGAGAGAAGGAACACAAGCAGGGGGAGTGGGAGAGGAAGAAGCAGACTCATAGTGGAGGAGCCTGATGTGGGGCTCAATCCCTTAACGCCGGGATCACGCCCTGAGCCAAAGGCAGACGCTCAACCGCTGTGCCACCCAGGCCCCCTTCTCTTGGCCTCTTTAACTCTGTTTCTGTTGGTCCTGCCAAAAACCCTGCAGCATCCTGGGTTGTGCACCCCGCAGCCGGTGTCCCAGCCCTCACTTCCAGGGCCCACATGTCTCTGTCCTTTGTGTTTCTAACACCGCCAGCCACCCCCGGTTCCCGCCCATGCTCCCAAGCTCTGTTTCAGTGTGGTTCGCACGCACTCTGGAGCGCTGGTTTTCAGTCTGGTCACGCGTGTGCTCCCGAGCTCTCGGTTTCAGTCTAGCTCGAGTGTGCTCTCCAGAGCTCCGGTTGTCATTTGGACACACTCCCGCTCCTGAGCTCCTGGATTTAGTCCAGTTCTGGTGAGCACTCCGGAGCTCCGGTTTTCAGTCTGGTCCTGCACGCGCTTCTGAGCTCCCAAGCTCCCAGTTTCAGTCTAGTTCGAGTGTGCACTTGGAGCTCTGGTTTTTAGTTTTGGACGTGCGCGTGCCCCTGAGCTCCCGGTTTTAGTCCGGTTCCAGTGAGTGCTCCGGAGCTCCGGTTTTCAGTCTGGTCACGCGTGTTCCCGGGCTCATAGTCTCAGTCTGCTCTCTCGCAGTGCCGGTCTGTGAGTCAGGTCCGCTCCCCAGGGAAGGTGGCTACCGCTTCCTGGTGCCTGAGTGCGGCAGCTCCCTCCCCCTTCCATTTATCTTCCGATATCTGTGCGCGGTTTCACAGCTCCCCGCTTCATACCTCAATACTCAGCTCTGGAGATGTTCATTTGTAGAGATCCAGATGTATCTTCCTGCGTCTCAGGCTGATCCCATGGTTTTTCAGGATGGTCTGGTACATATCCAGCTCGACTCAGGGGACCAGCTGAAAAACGGGACCCCTACTCCTCTGCCATATTTTCCCTCTACCTAAAGTTTATCATTATTAAGCAGATGTTAAGTGTTTGATCAGCAAGAGGAGGATTTCACCACTATTGGTTTTAAAAGGTTTCCTAACCTTCGAGAACGTTAGAACAAGTATGATTGTAGTATGATTGGGTGAAGAAAGGCATAAAAGTCATTGCTAGACTTGAATCTGAAGGCTCACAATTCAGATAATGAAGAGACATGTAGGCAGTTTTTGTTTTGTTTTGTTTTTAAAGATTTTATTTATTAGAGAGAGGAGCCCAGTGTGGGGCTCAGTCCCAGGACTCATGACCTGAGATGAAGGCAGATGCTTAACCAACTGAGCCACCCAGGTGTCCCTAGGCAGTTGAAAGAATTTAAATACTTATTCAAAATCAACACAATGCTCCTACCAAAAAAAAAAAAATTATTGTGGGAATAATATGGACATCAGTGATTGGTTGATTGATTGCAGAGACCTGGTATAAAACCAGCCCAGGTACTTTATACAAGGTTTGGCACACAATAGGTGTTCAATAAATATCATCTCCTCTTAAGCCTGTTTGATTAATTCTGAAGGAGTTTCATGTCTCAGAGTTTCCCCTATCTCTTTTTGTACAAACTAAAATTATTTTACCAACTAGCTGGTTTTTATTTTGTTTTTGCCATTTTCCCTTTCCATTTCATCACTCTGGGAGGCTATAAACCATGCTGTGTCCATAAGTAAATAAAAAAGGTCCTCAGCTTCCCCAACAAAGAGTATTTTTTGGCAAACTCACTGCACTTACATGAAGTGTCAGAATTTCAAAGCCTCCCTAAGGAGTCCGGCAAACATATCTAAGGGAAAGTAACGGAGTGATTATGAGTCCTTTTCAAGGCAGTAAGGCCACTCTCCAGAAAGAAAGTCAGGCTGTGTAAAGAGTCACTTGCTTATCCTACAAGACCTATAGCAGCAGCAGAAAATACATGAAGGCAAAGAAGAAGATACTGTTGGCTCAAAAAGGGGAGTTCACTTGAGAGCCATGAATTACTTTTAAAGCTTTAGTAAGTGTATAGGAAAACTGTAATCCTTTTGATTATGTTAAATCCATACAGTAGTTGTGTTAACAAGTATGTATTGAGCAAATTAAATCATTTTCAATATATTGTACTTTAATGTTTGGACATAAAGATGCTGTGAACTACATTGGTAAGGACTAGCTAGCATTAACCTTCCAGCTTCTCAATTACGAATTCCATAACCATGAGCCAATTATCTAAGATCTCTGCATCTCACTTTCCATCTCTTGTTAGTAATGGACATTTCATAGGATTTTTCTGAGTATTAAGTAAACCAACACAAATGCAGGATCAGTCATGGTCCAAAATTCATAAAAGGCTCCCTGTGAATGATTGCTCTGCTGATGTTACTACCACTACTAGTAAATCATGAAGTATTACTACATTTATCATTAAATGTTTGTTTTCAAACAATGGACATTTTTAGATTCTTCTAGTGCTTGCCAAAAGCAGAGCTCCTAAAATCAAAACAAGGAAACAAATTATAGGCACGATGACAGAAACTCAAAAAATGAAATTGTTTAAGAAACCATGGCATTTAGAATATAAAGAATTATCGCTCATATTAAAAGAGACTATTAGGGAGGATAAAATATCACTCTAACACTGTAACAACTTTTTGCCTTGTGATTCACTCATTCATTCATAAAATACTTATTAAATGCATATAATGTTTGAGCCATTCTCAGCATTGTGGATAAAGAAGTTAACAAAACAAATTTGAGCTCTCACAGAGATAATTTCTTAATGGGAAAAAGAGAATAAAGATCATGCTATGTCCTTTCCTATCTGATCCTATTCCTCAGAGGGTGAGATAGATGATAGATAGATAGATAGATAGATAGATAAACAGACGATAAAATGGGAAAAGAATGAGAAGAGAAATAAGGAGAATGTGTTTGGGTAGAAAGGATTGCAATTTTAAATAAGACAGCAAGAGTAAAGCTCAGTAAGAACGTGCAAACAAAGACTTGAAGAAGGTGTAATTTTGACCTTACTAGATAGGTGAGAAGAGTATTCAAGGCAGAAGAAGCAAGCAATACATAATCTTGCATAGGATCATGCCTCTAGTATTGATAGAACATGGAAGATATGAGTGTAGTTAAGTGAGCAAGGGTCAGTCCTAGGATTTGAGGGTAGAGAGTTAATGAAGGGAGAATAAGTATTCAGAAGAAAGGTGGTCTTACAGATTGTTCTCAGGGCATTGGCTTTTTCTTTTAAAGAAATGGAATCATTCCAGTTCTGTACTGAGAAGAGATTAAAGAGAGGAGTAGGGAGGGGTGCCTGGGTGGCTCAGTCCATTAAGCATCTGATGTTAGTTTCAGCTCAGGTCATGATCTCAGGGTTGTGAGTTGGAACCCTGCATCAGGCTCTGCACTCAGTAGGGAAGCCTGATTGAGATTCTCTCTCTCCTTCTTCCCACCCCCACCACTCTCACATGCTTTCTCTCAAATAAATGAATAGGTAAATCTTTAAAGAGAAGTAGAGAGAAAGATTAGGAATTGGAGAATGATTAGATTCCTGATACATTTTGATATGATTAAATATGGAGTATCAGAAAAAGAGGGAAGTCATGGATAACTCCAAGGCATTGGCTTGAGCAGCCGGTGGGATGGATTTTCCAGGTAGAGAAAAAGACAATGCAAGTGGAAGTTGGAAAATAGTAAGATCAAAAATTTGGTTTTGGGGATATTAATTTTTAGGGCATTATTAGACATTTGAGCCTTGGTGTCATGAAAATATTTGGATACAAGTCTGGAGTCCAGGGAGGAGATCCAGGCTAGAGCTATAAAATGAGAGTCATTAGGATATGGATTTTTTTTCCATATTTCTTTCACTCCTTGTCTGTAGATATGTTGAATTTATATATCCTATTTTACAGCATTACATTAACATTTTTTAAAAAACATACTACCCTCATAGCAACATGTAGTATTATTTTAAGGGCAATGGAGGGCATGTGGCATATCTGGGTGTAAATGGTTAATTTTACCAGGTATCATTTTGACAGCTTTGAGCTTAGACGTGCTCTTTTAAATTTGTGATCCTCAGTTTCTCACTTGCAAATGAGAAACAGTAATACCTATTTTATACGATTTTTGTAAGGGTCACATTTTATACCATTCTTCAAAATTTGTTTTTAATTAAGTGATATAGGATGTGAAATGTATTCAGTGCTTCATATACATTACTTACTTTAATCCTCACTAAAAGTATAGAGGTAGGTGGAATTATCCCAACAGGAATACAGAGCCTCAGGAAGATTGAATAATGTACTCATGTTAACATAGCTAGCAAGTAGCAGAATCCACCAATCAATTAGCTAATTGTTTTTGTTTTGCTTTTGCTTTTGTTGTTTCTACATGCATTTTATTTTATTTATTTATTTTTTAAAGATTTTATTTATTTATTCGAAAGAGACAGAGACAGCCAGCGAGAGAGGGAACACAAGCAGGGGGAGTGGGAGAGGAAGAAGCAGGCTCATAGCAGAGGAGCCTGATGTGGGGCTCGATCCCAGAACGCCGGGATCACGCCCTGAGCTGAAGGCAGATGCTTAACCGCTGTGCCACCCAGGTGCCCCTTTACATGCATTTCATGTAATATCTAAAGTGCTAGGAATAGAATAGGCACACAATAATTCCTCACTATTTTCATTATTATGCATGTGAGAAGGTTGGTTATCAGTATTAGAGAAGTATCAAATTTTCTATGAGGATAAAACAAAATTTCACTTGAATGAATAATGTATATAATAGTTCTGGTAGCAAAATACTTTCAAGAAATGCAGTATCATAATTAAGCAATATTTATAAATATATGTATGTGAATTTCAGTTGCTCAACCTGTGGAATAGTACAATATACTCAACATCTTACTCAATGAATTTCTTTAAGATCAATGCAAAGTGGATTCACGGCATCTCTCTTATTTACCCAACATGTGTGCTTCTCCAGTGTTCTATGAAAGACCTGCTGGTACTTTTTACTGTTCCCTTCAAGTGCCTTCCATTGTGAAGAATCTATCCCAGACATCTAGATGTTATCTCATGTTTATGTACTGAATGAAACCAGCCTATTAACTGCCAAATACAGTTGAAAAAGTACAGATGGTGAAATTTTCTTTGAATTATCTGTGTACAGCCAAGCCCAACTTAATTAACTCTTGCTTCTTTAGATAAGTAGTGTCTGTTGCTAGTTGGCTTTCTTCTGTAATTATTTATCCCTTATATTTTACTTTAATTATATAATAAATATTTTTTTCTTATGTATGTCATAACATGTATTATTATATTCAGTATAATAAATGCCAAAAGATCTGTGCCACATTAGTCAAGCATGTGCAAGAACACAAGTGTTGGGCATGAATTGTGCATTCATTGTCCCAATCAGGTGAATCTGATTTTATGTAGGTGATTTCTCATAAAATTAGCATTCTCGTCTGTAAAATGGAAGGAGGACACTCTTCTTTCAGGGTTCATCACATGCTTTGTAAGATTATAAATAACATCATTAGTGACATCTATGACAATTTTAAAACCCAATATTTATTGAGTACATATCAACTAAGTAGGTGCTCAAAATGTTTACATGAACTAGTGAAAATAATCCTTACTACAGCCCTCAAAAGCAAGCATCATAATTATATTCCTTTTATAGATATATTAGAAACTGAGGTATAGAGAGGCTAAAGATCCTACCCAAAGAGGCATAGCTGGCATTTGTCTCCCTGTTGTAAGAACAAGATAAGTTTTTTACAGCAATCACGTCCAATAAAACTTTCTGCAATGCATAAAATATTGTATATCTACTCTGTGCTGTGTGAACAACTAGTCACATGTGACTATTAAGCGTTTGAAATGTGATGAGGACAGAGGAACAGAATTTGTAGTTTTATTTAATTTTAATTACAATTTAAATTAGGTAGCCATATGTAACTAGTGGCTAGCATATTGTACAGTGACACTCTGGAGTAAAAATCCGTTACACCGTGAGACCCTACAGGGCTTATACTGTCTCATTTGGCTTTGTGTCAAGGCTAGTACTGACTTGGAACACAGAGGTACACAGTGAATACTTGCTGCAGTAAAGAAGAGATTTATTGATGGGTTCTATCCTCAACTTGTGGGTCTAGTTTCTGCTTTGTGGCTGTCCCATTACAGCGCTCCTCCTCCATACCTCCATTGTTTTTTATGTTCTTGCTTAGTGAGCCTTTCCTTGGCTTCATTTCAAGCTCCTTAGCTGGTTTTAGACAGCAAAAGGGTCACCATTTGCTGGGGAGGAAATAAAAATACCAGTTGGGAGTGTGGGTTTTGGAGTACAGCTGCTCTATTTGATATCCAGTCTCAAAACTTCTGAGCTGATTATCCTTTCTTAGAGAAATCATGTGCATCTCAGTTTCCTGTTCTATCAGGTGTATATGATAAAAGTTCTCTTTGCATGAGGTTGTTGGGAGGGTAAATGGAGATAATCCTTGAAACACTTTGCAGAATATCTGGCAGGTAAATTACAATAAAAAATATTATCCATTTTATTTTTCTTTAATTTTTCCTATTTTTTGCCTTTCCTTCAAACCTCCAACACATGACAAATGTAAAATTTCAGGAGAATGTTTTATGGAAAACATTTTGAAACATTTACTAAGACTGTGTCTACAGGATGCTGATTTACATCCTTCATTTAAACAATCCTCTCTTGAACTACAATAACTTGCCAAATCCTTGAGGTGGAACAAAGAGTTAAAAGGATAAGTAAGACACATCTACTGCCTCCAAGGAGTTCACAGTCTGGTAGGAAAGATAGCTAACAAAAAGATAACAGAGCAGTGTGAGCCTTATAGAGAAAATACGTATGAGGCAGTGATCATCATTAGTGGATAAGCAGGAATTGTCATGGAGATCTTCACGGAAGAAGTTATATCTCAAGGGGTTCTAAAGAATGCTTAGCATTTGCTGGATGCATATGAAATATAAACTTCATTGATCAGTCTATCCTTTGCTATTAGGGACTTAATAAATCTTGAAAAGTGGTTCCTCCTCCTCCATCATTATCTCCTCTTCTTCCCTCTCCTCCTCTTTCTTCTGCTGCTGCTGCTGCTCCTTCTTTTGTTTCCTCTTTGTGCAGCTTGAGTAAAAAAAAAAAAAAAAGAAAGTGAAATTCAATCTTGTATCAAAGATCATGCTTTCTCTACAAAGTGTTAACATGCGTGCTAGGAAGAAAGAGACAACAATAATTAGTATGTGATTATGCCGGAGGTCTCACACTATAGCAGACGCCATATTAAGGGTTTAAAGAAATCCAGATAACAGGAATATCTCAAACAAAATACAATTCTTTTAGGTATTAAAGTATGTCAAATAATTGCTACAGCTGGTAAGTTGACTAGCAGCGTGTTTGGAGGTGAGCATGGGGCTCATTGAAGAGCAGCTCGAGCTTACATCACTGTAATTATGTATGAGTCCCAGACAATCGACATGCCTTGTCCTGCCAAGACTCTTCATGTAACTGTGCACAGCCCATGCCACCAACAGAGCACACTGCACGAGAGATTATACATTTTAAGTTAGATGCCAGAGAGAGGCTTTCTAACTGCAGAGTGAAGGCAGCTGCACGAAGATATTTGGCCATCTCTGTTTTCTGTGGTTTAGCTCAATATATTAAAAATGAGTGAAATATTTTAGATTTCTGTTACCAGTGCACTAGGGCATGGTGATTGAGAGTTCCAGAGATAGTTTTTATTCAGATCCTATCTCTCTGATCATTCCCACTTGTGTGACGTTGGGGTAAGGTATTTAACCTATGTGTGCTTCAGTTTTCTCAGCTGTAAATTAAGACTAATAATAGTGTCTCCCTTCTAGCATTCTTCTAATAGTTAGGTCAGGCACCATATAAAGTGGTTAGCCAGTGGCTACCATAATTAGTGGCCAATAAAAGTTAGATATTGCCTCTCTATTATTCTGTCAGTGTAGACTGTGTCTTCCTCATGTACTATGTTCTTCCACCTCATATGGCCTTTAGAAAATGGTTGTTCAGGGGCACCTGGGTGGCTCACTCAGTTAAGCCTCTGACTCTTAATTTTTGACCCAGGTCATGATCTTGGAGTTGTGAGTTTGAGCCTGGCATCAGGCCCTGCGTGGGCATGAAGCCTGCTTAAGATTCTCTCTCTCTCCTTCTTCCTCTGCCCCTACCCCCTGTGTTCTCCTTCTCTCTCTGGGTGTCTCTCTGTCTGTCTCTCTCTCTCTCTCTCTCTATATATATATATGTATATGTATAATCTAAAAAAATGTTCAGTGAAGCAATGAATAAATGATTGTAGTTATATGAATTTTGGAATCATGCCAACAAATCATTTTTCTGATTTCAGCATTGTAATATTAACATTATAATCAATTTGAATAAGTGATGCCTTTCATAAAATTATATTATCAAATGTCTATAATACTCCATATTGGGGACAAAAGATGGTATGTGGATTATTTTTAGTAATTACTTTAATGTTCCCATTGATACTCATTCATTGCTTATTTGTTCATTTTGTTATTGGCTAATACTCACTCACAGAAAAATGTTTGCCAGTTCCAAAATGTATGTATATACATACATACACATACGCATACACACACACACACACACACACACACACACACACCCCCCTTCATATATTCTCATTGTGTAGTGTTGAAGTTGGGACTTAAACAAATGATGGGAAACCACTCTTTCACAGGAACAGGCATTAAGAAACACTCTACAGTTACCCTGACAGCGATGACATAAAATTTTTCTCCTGCGATTTTTCACAAGGGACAAGAGTGTGTCAGGGTGGAGTGAGAAATCAGAAACTACTAGAATGTGGCTTTCCAATTGCACAAAACACACTTTCCCTATTAATTGTAACTAAGCACATGCTGTGAAGATCTGAACTCCAGAGAAATTTTATAAAATATAAATAAAAAGAAATACAGCATTTCCTTTAATGAACACCCCGGGCAGCATAAGAAAGGACATGGATCATTTCAGATACCTTAATAAAAGTGTTAATCAAATCAATTATTGCATTGGAATTGGTCAGGAATATTTTGTAATACTTGAATTGTTTTTGTGTGTTTGTTCGTTTTAACCCAACACATTATTCCCAGCAAATATATTGGAAGTGATAAGTTTTACCAAAATTCATAGGTGTATGTGTGTGCATTTTCACTTTTCTGCTTTCTGGAAGAAGGCATTTCCCCCTAAACTGACCTATTTTCTTGATCCATGCTTACTCCTTACCCCTTGAAGAATTTCTTTTGTTGGCTTTATCATTTGAATGGGGCTGTTCTACTCTTTTTCCTTTAGTATTTTATACACGCATAAGAGGGAGGCTCTGAACCTGCTGATTTTGTCTCTGTAGATTTTCTTCAGGTGAGGCAGAGGCTGAACAAGCCCGTTTGTACATTTTACTGTAGCAGATTAAATATCAGCTTTATTATTCACAAAATGCATCTTTATTTTCTGAGGCTATTTCTCTCTCTCTCTCTCTCTTTTTTTTTTTTTTTTTTTTTTTTTTTTTTGCATAATTTGGGAGTTTTTGTTTTGACTGACCCCTTTCCAACCCCCAACTCCCCAGCTTTCCCTGTTTTCTTGGAGCACATTTGTCTATGGGACTTCTTTTCTCACTCAGATTAACAACTGCATCCTTTAGCCTTATCCCGAGTAGAGGAGTAGAGAGACTGGTAGTACAAGGATGTCTCTGAAGGTGTTATGTTAAAATGTAAGATGCAGTGGGGGGGGGGGAAGAGAGTTGTCAGTAATAAGGTTTTATCTTAATGTTGTCAAGTGACTTCTGGAGTTATCGCTGGCACGTTTGCGAGTATTTGCCTCAACGACGGAGTCTGCTTTACAAAATCATTTTGTGCCAGAAGAGACTATTTAAAATTGTGCTCATGGTGCTGTCTCCAGGCGGGAATTTATTAGCAGTGGTGATAAGGAAGGCTGCAGACATGTCATGACATTGGTTACCCTCAGGATAAGAGCAGATCAAGGCGTTCTGAGGAAAGGGCAGAAGGGGAGAATTACTCCTCGTCACTGCCAGACTTTGTGGCTACCAGCAAAGGATCATTTTAAGCTGCTTCCAACTCAGGAAATTGGGGAAATTACAGCTCCTGCAACGATGACTGCTCCCCTCAGTCTGCCCTCTTCAGAGCTGTCGTTTACAGGGACTGCACTCAGGTCCACGGTCATGGCAGAGTTTTCCCTGCAAGTAATTGAAGAATTACTTCATCTGACTGTACAGGAGCCTCAGGGTCACGTGAAGTGAGCTGAGGTACTAGTAACACTGTTTCTTCACAACTCTGTGCACACACACCCATAAATGCACACATGTTTTGACAAATATTGGCTATGCAATGAATGCTTGAGACTAATATGTATGTGGGTGGGTGGAGTGGTGGGGGTGATTTTCCATTAATCAGAAAAGTTTAAAACCCAACAAAATAAACCTGACTTGAAATGGGAAGACTTAGGTACTCACAAATTTGAAACAAATTAATACCTGTTAATCAGTTTCTCCCATCTCTGAAATAAAGCACATGAAATGACTACAAAATTTTTGTGTTACTTCAGTATAATTATGTCATTCACTCATATTCTGCGATATTGTTAACACAAAACAAGGAGCTATTAAAAAGAAGACTGAATTCTAGCAATATGCTTATTTTAGACTGAAGATTAAGCATTATTGGATATGAAACTTGCAAATCTTTAGTTATATTCCCTTTTATTCAAAGATCAAAATGTCCTTTATACACCACAGAAGAAAATGCTGGGTACATTTGGATTCAGTAGATATCACCAACTCTTTTTTCAAGTGTTCTGACTTTGGCAGAAGCCAAGAAGCAGTTTGCAAAGCACTTTTCCTTAATATTTAAATTCCCTTTGAGGTTTAAGAGAAATTTAATCCACATGTTCCTAATTCATTTGCACTCAACTCATAAAAAAATGTTCTTCAATTTGATCTCATTGTGGTCCAGGGGCATTAAAAAGCTTTCAAATGAGCCTTCCTCCTTGAATTGAAATCCAGATGTTGTGTTTTGTCATCTCTAAGCAAATTCAAAACTCAAAAAAGTCTTGGTCATAAACGAGAAGGCACAGATGGTTTTGGATCTTAGGGAGGAAAAAAAAATCCACAGATAATAGAAACTCTCTTAAAATATAAGGAACTATCATTTTTAAGGATTTCATTCAACTGGTGAGTAACATTATGCTCATTTAAAGATGGCAGTCTCTGCAGCTAAGGGAAATCAAATGATCTGAGGCCAAACTGGGAGTGAGAATATAGCCAGGAATAGACTCTCAGAGACCTTCTTTTTACTAATCACGAGTAGTGATTAAAATAAATAAATAGTAGGAGGGTGAAAAGGATGGAACCAAATGCTAAAGCCATATGGTAACACCATCAGGGATAGAAAAAAATAAGGTTATTTTTCACATTTCAAATATTCCCTCACATTAGCCACAAAAAAGATGGGAGGGAGAGAGGGAACTGAATACTGTGTAATATGAGGCAACAACAGTCACATTCTAAATAATCATATTCCTGGCATTTTCCAGAGAGTTTGGTTTTTCAGCATTCAAATTCTCAATCTCAGTTTATTGTATCTTGAGGCAAAATGGGATTCCGTCCCTCTTAATTATGAATTCTGTTCGAAAAGTGCTGAAGTTTTTCTGTGTCTGATCTGTACACACATAAACAGGTCACTGACTGCTAGCCAGTAACCTTTTTCACCTTAGCACATGGATCATTACCTTTTTTGCCTTAATGACACATTTCTTCATAACCAGGATGAATTTACCAAAGCACTATCCCTTTTTTGCTGGTACTTGAACCTGAGAACTTGCTCATGGTTTTGAAAATCTTGTATTTGGAAGACACTTTAAGATGTATTTATTTATTTATTTGAGAAAGAACATGCATCATGTCGGGGGGAGGCGCAGAGGGAAAGAGTCTCAAGCAGGCTCTGCACTGAACTTGGAGCCCCATACGAGGTTCCGTAGCATGACCCTGAAATCATGACCCTGAGATCACGACCTGAGCTGAAACCAAGAATTGGGTGCTTAACCGACTCAGCCACCCAGGAGCCCCTGGGAAACACTTTAATGTAAACACTTTAGCTAAACATTTTCCTATCTCTCTCTCTCTCTCTTTTTTTTTTTTTTTACAAAATGGAAGCTTTTTTTTAAAAAATTTAAAATCAATTAGCCAAGGTATAGTACAGATGTAGTGAAAAGAAGGGGTGCCTGCACCCCAATGTTCATAGCAGCGATGTCCACAATAGCCAGACTGTGGAAGGAGACAAGATGCCCTTCAACAGGTGAATGGATAAAGAAGATGTGGTTCATGTATACCCTGGAATATTACTCAGCCATCAGAAAGGATGAAAAGCTAAACATTTTTCAATACTTTGATTAGTAGGATGTGGATCTTAGTTCTAAGATTTCCCTTAGAAATTGCTTTAGAATCAAACCAATATAGGTTCAAATTCTAGCTCTACACTTCCTAGCTGGGTTATTTAGGGACTTTACATTACTTCTCTTATCTTCTATTTTCTCACCCCTGAAAATGTGATAAAACAGATACATTCGGGAAGTTGTGAGGACTGAGATATGCAATATTCATTTATTCCTTTTCTGTTCACTTTTCTCTCCCCAGTCCTATGAGTCATACTATATTGATATAACTCAGTCCTTGATAATCTCATCAAAACAAACAGAAAGGAGATTATTCTTTAATTCTTTAAGCCCTCTTTACTCTTGTTTTAACTGTGTACTTCTTGCATGTAAGTATTTCTTAAACATTGGTTCCTCGTCTGGATTTGGCATCCTTCAGATCTAAGTCCCAAATTCCTCTTTTTCTATTTCTTTCCAACAGAGAGATTAGAGGGTATCTGTGACTATCTAGCAATTATTCACCCAAACTCATGGCAGCATTCCAACTTCCATGTTGAATGCCCCTTTCCTCTTCCATGTAAGTCAAGTGCGGTAGACATCAGGCCAGGCTCAGCAAGGCATTGGCTTAGTGCTGGGCAAGTGACCCAAGGAAGGATAATCAGGGCTACTAGAATTCAGTTGTAACACCTTTGAGTAAAAGAATCAGGAGCTTTCTTTGGGTCTTGATGAGAAGATAGGTTTGATATCTGGAGTTGCTTGCAGCTTCTGCCAGTATAAGGGGGAAAGCTGGTCTGTAAATGGAACCACATGCAAGAGAAGAGAGCAAACAAAACTGAGTTCTGATGGCATTGGTTACATGCCTGGAGTCAGCCATACCTGAAGCCTTTCCATTGCATAAGAAAACATTTTTCCTTTTGCACCAGCCACTTTGATTAGAAGTGTTTTATTTAATACTAATATGAAAAGAACATAAATGTTTTTTCAATGCATAATAAGATAGCTTTCATAAAAATAGTGACTAATGTAAATTACTTTTTTTCTTCTTACTGTTATTACTATGAGTATTGTGGCTGAAGATAACAATAAAAGACAGTTTTCTTTTCTCATCTTAGACTTTAAATGGCTTTTTTATTTTTTTATATTGTTGAAAGTTTTCAGTCCCAACCCCTAGACCTCATGGTGCTTTCAGACATAGGCAACTACTTTGTTCAAAGAAAAAAGTCATTCCTTTCCTTAGATATGCCCAGCAGGTCTATTAAACTCCTGTGATTTCTCAGCCATTCACAGTTACTGCATGATGCTTACAACTGTGTTTCAACAGATCCTTCACACTTCTTATATCTTTTTTTATTCTCTTTCTGCAGACAGGCTTACTATTTAATACCTGCTTGGGTAGCTGGATACAATTGATTCTAAATGAGTTCCACTGCCTCTGGTTGTTGACTACCTGATAGTGGCCTTTTCTTTTGAGAATGGATCCTAATTTATACCCCAACATATATTAGTAATGTTGACCAAGGAGCCAGAGAAAGGTCTATAGATGATAATTTTGTTAAGAAATTGGAAAAAGAAATGGTTGTTAAAGAAAAATAGCAAATAAATGGTGGAGATAAATAGGATGAAGGATTGGGGACATAAGCACCCTGGGAGAAGGAGACACATTTGAATTGCCTTTCTTTGTACCCCAGGTGCTAGTGTAGCCAGGCATCGCCATAAAATCTCATCTCCATTTGCTTAAGGGCTGGGATACTACTAAGTGCCAGGTCCTCAGCAAAAGACATGGTTGGAGTAGGTTTTGATGTTTATCCTTGTTCTGGTGAGTTTCTGCGTACAGTTATTTAGGGATTTACATAAAGAGTCTCTAATCCTCTTTTAGGGAGGCCTTTGGGAAAGTTTATTTGGGCAAAGGCAGTTTCCCTGCAGCTCTGTTGTCCTAAGTAGATAAAGTTGCCTGAATTCGTTTTTATCGCAAATATCTAAATATCTTTTTTTTGTGAAAATAGATCAGGAAGGAAAACCCAACTATGTGAGGAGTTGGTTCAGTGGCTGGGGAGAAATGCAGATAGCATCTCTGCAGACTGTTGGTTAGATGTGGAAGATAGTAGTGAATAAACACAATCTGGTTTCTTTGAGTTGAATGCCCTGTTGTGATGGCCAATGCATCCCTTAAACATTCTGCTGGTCAGAGTGACATTCACAAATAT
The DNA here is from genome assembly GCF_002007445.2 of Ailuropoda melanoleuca. Classification (NCBI taxonomy): domain Eukaryota; kingdom Metazoa; phylum Chordata; class Mammalia; order Carnivora; family Ursidae; genus Ailuropoda; species Ailuropoda melanoleuca. The sequence goes on from NC_048229.1 coordinate 57,730,748, forward strand.
CATCTGGCCACTTCTCCATGCCCACTAATGCCCCGGTGTTAAGTTTTATTGCTATATATTGCCATGTGATTATACTGCTCAAGAAGATCACTAGTTCTTAACACAACATAAAATTCATCTGGTGTTTTTCTGAAATGGTGATAAGTGATCTCTACATGACCCTTCCTGCCCATTCTGTCCATCTATTTGAAGGGTAGAGGTAGAAGGTGTTAGCTTTGGTCTTAGAGTACTCTTAGAGTAATGCCTTGCAGTCACTATATATCATATACAGTATTAGAATTATTATATAGAATTAAATAATATGGTTTAATATAATTAACATAATCTATAATCACTTAATTTCCCAGAGATACTCTGCCACCCTTGCCATTGGTAAAACTGGAGGGTTTAATTGGATAACCAGTGGTTCTCGAAAGAGATGAAATTTGGTGGCTCAAGCAGAGAATGAAGGGATCATCTCAGCAGTTTTGCTGGAATGGGATATACCACACGCAGCCCCTGCGAAGTTCAAATATTCTCAACTTTCAATTGAATTGTTCATTTCAAACCCACCTGTTCTTCTCTCTGCCACTAAACAACCATTTTTTAAAAAATATTTATTTATTTGACACAGAGAGAGAGCATAAACTGGGGGAGCAGCCGGCAGAGGGAGAAGCAGGCTCCCCGATGAGCACAAAGCCCGATATGGGACTCGATCCCAAGGCCCTGGGATCATGACCTGAGCCGAAGGAAGACGATTAACCAACTGAACCACCTAGGCGTCCCTAAACAGCCATTTTTAAAGGAACTATAGATATTTGCACATCAGTTGACTCAGCTTAAATTCCATAATGTTTCTATTTTTGCCTGGAAATAAGTACTTGCAAAATTATCTAAATATCTATGTGATTTGCTTTTTTTTCCCCTTTGTAATATGAAGGAAAACATCTAAAAAACTTAACAGAGAAGGAAATTATTTTATATGCTGAAAGCAGAGATCCCTTCAGATTAAGTCATTCAATTTTGTGTTTATTCTGTAAAGCCATATTAACAAAAATAAGACTTGTAAACTTCAGAAAAAAAAATTAGAGATGATGGTTGAAATGTGAGTTTTAATTAAGAAATATAAAATCACATTTTAGGCATCTGGGAATGGAGTTGCTTTTAAAACATAAGACTTAACCATGGATCTAGGATCACATTGTGTTGTGAATTAAGGGACTGTCTAGGTTGTTTCTTTAGAAATAAGTTTCAGGGGCACCTGTGTGGCACAGCGGTTGAGCGTCTGCCTTCGGCTCAGGGTGTGATCCCGGCATTATGGGATCGAGCCCCACATCGGGCTCCTCTGCTATGAGCCTGCTTCTTCCTCTCCCACTCCCCCTGCTTGTGTTCCCTCTCTCGCTGGCTGTCTCTCTCTGTCAAATAAATAAATAAAATCTTAAAAAAAAAAAAAGAAAGAAGTTTCAGCAACAAACTTTTATAAGAAGTTTATTGCTATTGTCTTTATATTTTGAGTATTTTCTGGGTCTTAATAATCTTTATAACTTAAGGGAGTTGATAGCAATCTTAAGATGCATAACTCCAAACAGCAAAGAACATTCTACCAATGGTTAAGAGAGAAAAATTTCATTTCTCTAGAATATCTAATTTAATCATATAGTTTTTCTATCATCTGGCTTGTTTTACTCATAAAATTCTAAACAATCACTTTGGTCAATGTTTTAATGATGCTATTTTGAGCATTACTAATGTCTTATAGTCATCTTCTGTCAAGTTCCCATGCAGTCATCACTGCTGTATCTGTTTTGTAGCTGTGCTTTTTTTCCTTTTGTGGAATAACCTATTTCTTCTAAATTAGGAGGATTGCAGAGATGAGAGAGTTCCTATTTTGTATGACTCGTTTGGTAACAACTCTGTTAAATCACATTTATTCCTTGAGACGACAGTCTCTATGTCATTTATTCCACCTGTTCACATGTGTTGAAAATTTTAGTGGGTGAAAGGTACTGTTTATGGAGCTGGATAGCAAGGCAGGAGGAGGGTAGGCATGACTGAGACCTTTGTGGGGGTGGCAAACAGGAAAGTGCATCATTACTCTAGATTATAGAGTAGTACGGTTATAGAGTGGTATAGAAGTACATACTAAGGAGAAGCGAGAGCTCACTCTGTCGATACAAGGTTGTGATGCCATGACGCCTTTGCAGAGGATAGAATATTAATTTCGTCTCTTACTGTCGTTCATCTTGGAGGGTTTCTTTAACGTTTTTGGTTGTCAGTATGATTTTTAGGCTTTTCCGAGTTTATTCAAAGAATATTTATGCTACTCACTTACCCATTTACAAAATGCAGACATGTTCCAAACAGTCCATTCTTCTCCATCTCCACTGCCATTACACAGTTCCAGTAAGTATCTCTTTTGGTTGTTCTGCTTTCATTCTTGCCGACTTGGGTGCACTTTCTATCCACAGCATAAAGAAAGGAACTCTAAATCGATCTATTGTCCTCCTGCTACTGACTTTCCGGAGGTTCAGTTTAATGGCCTATAAGGTTCAGCAAGATCTTGCCTCCTCTTGATCAACACCACACCTTGTACCAGGTACCTTCAAGTTCTCAGGGTCTTCTGACAAGAGTCATCTTCCTTCTACTTTGCTTGGCTGATTCCTTCTTCTTTAGACTCTCAGATATAATATTACTTCATCAGAGAAGCTGTACGATACTTAGCTATGTTATTTCATAGCATCCTGCACTTACCCAGTGTAACCCGCTTCATTATTTATAATTTGCATGTTTATCTATTTTCCTAGATCATCCACCTGAAAAGGGTTGAGACTGTGGTAGACTTTGCCCCTCACAATAGTATCTGCCAGGTATGGAACTTTCAAGAAAGCTATATTCTAGATGAATTAATGTCATAACATTTGCATCCAGGCTAAATATTTCATCAGTATGTTTATAGTGTATATTGACCATTGTATACTCAGAGTTTAACTGCCTAAGGATTGAGGGGAAAAAAACCAAAGGTCTTAGGCACAGAGTTAATTGGAAAACATATTATGTGTTGGAATAGTCTTATTGTCTATTCTGTGCACCTTGAACCTAAATTTAATATGTTCAAACTGTAGGCTATGTTTACTACTAAAATCAAACTACATTCAGCTATGGATAACCGGTCTTTGAACATTGCTGTAGGCTGCATTCTATCAGAGGAGTGGGCAACAAGCTGTGAGCCTAAACTTTTATCATAAGTCAAGATAAAAGCTATAGACTTCCTCCTGTGGACCTCACACTGCCTTTAGAAAAATAGGAAGGTGAAATATTTAGATTGGAGCAANTTGGAGAAAAAGGAAACATGAAAACAATTACTTGGCATTAATAGAATACCACTGACTATTCCATTTCCTTAAAAAAAAAAAATCTGGATAACAGAGAATTCTCCAAAATTCAAAAAGCACAATTGCAGATACCTGGAAAAACACAAATATTTTAATATCCTAGTTTGTGATGCAATTCCAATGTAAGATAAGTTCCCTCAAAATCTGTTTTTCAATTGAAGTTATATTGACATATAACATTTTTCTTAGTTTCAGGTGTACAACATAATGACCTGATACTTGTATATATTGTCAGATGATCACCACAGTAAGTCTAGTTAACATTCATTCCCATATATAGTTATAAATTATTTCTTGTGGTGAGAACTTTTAAGGTCTATTCTCTTAGCAACTTTCAAATATGCAATACAGAATTATTCACTATATATAAAATCTTTTTACATGTTTAGATCTATTCAGTTTTTCTTGAACATAAGTAAAGATTAATTCTAAGCCACTTGAAAGCTATTTCCATCTTGCTCATCCTTTTTTTAAAGTATATGATAAGCAAATCCATGGCCAGCATAAAATAGTCTTTATTTTAGACTTGGAAAAATGAAAATAAAACGGAATACAAACCAGGACATGTATCAAGTTCCATATCAAATACAAGAAATACTTATCTTTTTTTGAGTATTGTTGACACACAACCTTGTTTAGTTTCAAGTGTGTACCTTAGTAATTTGATAAGTTTAAGCATTATAGTGTGTTCACCACAAGTATAGCTACCATCTGGCCCTTTGCATTGCTATTACAGTATCATTGACTGTATTTCTTATGCTCTGCTTTTCTTTCTTGTGACTTACTCATTTCAGAACTGGAGGCCTGTCTGTTCCTCTCTCCTTCACTTATTTTGCCCAATTCCCATCTGCATCCCCCTTGGCAGCCATCAGTTTGTTCTCTGTATTCATAGTTCTGATTCAGCTTTTTGTTTGTTCATTTTTTTAAGATTCCATTCATGAGTGGAATCATGTGATATTTGTCTTTCTCAGTCTGACTTATTTCATTTAGCATAATACCCTCTAAGAGCATCCATCTTGTCTCAAACGATATGATCTCATCCTTTTTTATGGCTATATAATAATCCTTTGTGTATATATTCTACATTTTCTTTATCCATTTATCCATTCTTTCCATGTCTTGGCTATTGTAAATAATGCTGCAGTAAACCTAGGGGGTGCATATATCTTCTTAAGTTACTGTTCTTACTTTTTCTGGGTAAATACCCAATAGTGGAGTTATTGGATCATATGGTATTTCTATTTTTAATTTTTTGAGGACTCTCCATACTGTTTTCTATAGTGGCTGTACCAATTTATATCCCCACCAATGGTGCAAAGAAATTCCGTTTTGTTTTGTTTTGTTTTCCCACATCTTCATCAGCACTTGTTTCTTGTCTTCTTGATTGTAGCCATTTTAAGAGGTGTGAGATGATACCTCATTGTGGTTTTGAGTCATATTTCCCTGATGATTAGTGATGTTGAACATCTTTTCATATTCTTTGGTCATCTGTATGTCTTTTTTGGATGAAAAAAACCCTGTCTATTCAGGTCCTCTGCCCATTTTTTACTTGGATTGTTTGTTTTTTTGGTGCTGAGTTGTATGAGTTCTTGATATATTTTGGATATTAATCTCTTACTGAATATATCACTTGAAAATATCTTCTCCCATTCAGTAGGTTGTCTTCTTGGTTTGTTGATGGTTTCCCTTATTGTGCAAAAGCTTTTTATTTTGATGTAGTGCCAATAGTTTACTTTTGCTTTTGTTTCCTTTGCCTTAGGAGACGTATCTGGGAAAATGTTGCCATGGCTGATGTCAGAAAAGTTATTGCCTGTGTTCTCTTCTAGGACTTTTATGGTTTTAGGTTACACATTTAGGTCTTTAATTTGTTTTGAGTTTATTTTTGTGTATGATGTTGGAAAGTGGTCCAGTATCATTCTTTTACATGTAGCTGTCCTGTTTTCTCAGCACAATTTATTGAAAAGACTGTCTTTTTCCCATTGTATATTTTTTGCTTCCTTTTTATATATTATTTGACCATATAGTTCTGAGTTTATTTCTGGGTTTTCTATTCTGTTCTGTTAATCTGTGTGTCTCTGTTCATCGGTACCATACTGTTTTGATTACTACAGCTTTGTATTTTATCTCGAAATCTGGAATTACGATACCTTCAGGTTTGTTCTTCTTTCTCAGGATCATTTTAGCTATTTGAGGTCTTCTGTGATGCCATATAAATTTTAGTATTAATTGTTCTACTTTGGTGAAAAATGCTGTTGGTATTTTGATAGGGATAGTGTTGAAAGTGTAGACGGCTTTCTATAATATGGGCATATGACAATATTCATTCTTCCAATCCATGAGCATGGAATATCTTTACATTTGTGTTATCTTCAATTTCTTTCATCAGTGTTTTATAGTTTTCAGAGTACAGGTCTTCCATTGCTCTGTTTAAGTTTATTCCTAGGTATTTTATTCTTTTTGGTACAATTATAACTGGTGTTGTTTTTCTAATTTCCGTTTCTGTGACTTCATTGTCAATGTGTAGAAATGCTACCAATTTCTGGGTGTTGTGTATCCTGCCACTTTAGTGAATTTGCTTCTTCTAATAGTTTTTTGGTGGAGTCTTTAGGACTTTCTAAGTGTAATATCAGGTCCACAAATAGTGACAGTTTAACTTCTTCTTTACCAATATCAATGCCCCATTTCTTTATCTTGTCTGACTGCTATGGCTAGGACCACTAGTACTATGTTGAATAAAGTGATGAAGGTGGACATCTTTGTCTTGTTCCTGATCTTAGAGGGAAGCTCACAGTTTTTCACCATTGAGGATGATGGTAAGCTGTGTTTTTTGTATCTGGCCATTATTATATTGAGTATGTTCCATCTAATGCATTCTGTTGAGAGTTTTTTTTTTTTATCATGAGTGGATGTTGAATCTTGTCAAATGTTTTTTCCTGCAATTGACATGATCATATGATTTTTATCCTTCATTTGCTGTTGTGGTGTATGCTGTTGATTGATGGGAAAATGTTGAATCATCCCAGGAATAAATCCCACCTGATCATGGTGAGTGATCTTTTTAATGTATTTTTGTATGTTGTATGCTAATATTTTATTGAAGATTTTTACATCTGTATTCATCAGAGATACTGGCCTGTAGTTTTCTTTTTTTGTGGTGTCTTTTTCTGGTTTTCATATCAGGGTAACCCTGGCTTTGTAGAATGTATTTGGAAGCTTTTCTTTCTCTTCTCGTTTTTGCAATAGTTAGGAGAGAATAGGTATTAACTCTTCTTTAAATGTCTGGTAGACTTGACTTGTGAATCCACCTGGTCCTGGACTTTTATCTTTTGGTAGTTCTTTTGATTATTGGTTCAGTTTTGTTTCCTGCATTTGGTCTATTCAGATTTTGTTTCTTACTGGTTCAGTTTTAGAAAATAGTATGTTTCTAGGAATTCAACCATTTCTAGTTTCCCCAGTTTGTTGGCATATATTTTTTCATAGTATTCTCTTATAATCCTCTGTGTTTCTGTGACATCAGTTGTTATTTCTCCTCTCTCACTTTTTGATTTTATTTATTTGGATTTTTTTTCGCCCTGATGAGTCTGGCTAAGGGTTTGTTAATTTTATTTATCTTTTCAAAGAACACACACTTGGCTTCATTGATTTTTTTTTTTTCTTTCAGTCCCTAGGTTATCTGTTTCTGCTCTGCTCTTTATTTCTTTTTCTACTGACCTTGGACTTTAGAACATATGTATCTTGAAATCTAAGGGCCACTAAGAATTCTAGATATTCTTTTTTTATATTAGTCCTAAAAATAGTTTAAAATCACCTTGCCTATGGGTAGTAGATAAGACAAATATGCACTTATTGTAGTGTATGTTAACATTTAGTAGGTAAACATTAAAAATGAAGGTATGTTTCTAATAATTAGCTTTTAAAAGAAGAAATGGTTACTTTTAGTAGCAGATGGAATATTTTTAATTGAATTTAATAACACAGCGAGAGAAGGCCTGACTTCAACTGTAAAATGAAAATTAGACCTATATTTCATACTACCAACCTTTGTGCACATTAATCTAATTTAAATGTTGTTTAAGTTTAGCTTACTTGCTCTTCAGTTTAGAATGATGGAATATAGACTGACTCATACTTAGCTTCTACATGATAGCAATGTTTTCAGTTTTATTGTTTTTTTTTTCCTGAAGTATTTCCAAATACTTCTATGTATTCTGTCGTATTTCCTCCTCTCTGCATTCTGTGAAGTCAAATACACGAATAAAACTTGGTTAGAATCCAGGGAATTGACTTTCAATTTTGTTTTCTTTCTACCTTCTGATTGACTGACTACATTTTGGTTTTTTTTTTAAATAATTTATTATGTTAGTCACCATATAGTACATCTTTAGTTTTTGATGTAGTGTTCCATGATTCACTGTTTGCATATAACACCCAGTGCTCCATGCAATATGTGCCCTCTTTAATACCCATCAGCAGCTTATCCCAATGACTGACTACATTTTTGGTGAGTAAGTCATTCATTAAATCAGTCAGTGCCTTAATTTCTCCAACTATGAAATGGAGAATTATCTTTTGCTATTCCTTCCTCTTTGTTTGATCATATGAAGTATGAAATTAAATTTCTATGTCTATGGAAAATGGTGTGGCATAAACTCAATATATTAATCTGTATTTTCTAGTTGACAAACTGGTTTACTTCCTACCCTAGTTATTGAAAGAGATTCAATTTTGATACCTTAAATCTTTGATGTCAGGAATTAGAAATTCCTTAGCTGGCCCTCACCGAAGAGAAAATATAATGTTCTGCTAATGTGTGGCTTCAAAAAAATTAAATTTTGACTCATTTTGACAGTTATGAAATGAGTCCTTGTGTGGAGCATGAAACTAAAATGTAGCAGGAGGTAGAGAGGGACATAAATTTTGTTCAGCAACAAATCTGTGTCAAGCATTGAGTTGTTGCCAGATAAAATATAGGACACCCATTTAAATTTGAACTTCAGATAAACAACAGATCATTTTTAGTATAAGTATATCCCATGCAATATTTCAGACATACTTATACTAAAAAAAAAATTTTGTTGTTTATCTGAAATTCAAATTTCATTAGGACCTTTGTGTTTTTATTTGCCAAATCTGGCAACTGTATCCTCGTGGGAATTCTGCAAGGTAGGCTAATATTGCCCTACGTTACAGTTGGGAAAAGTAAGCTTCAGAAAACTTTCATTATATTCCTTGGATCACACAGCCAGGAAGTGGCAGGGGGGAGATGACACCCAGGCCTGTCTTCCCTGAATTCTAGTACTCCTTGTGATGTGACCTGCTGTTCATAAAACACACTAACACATTTGGCTGCAAAATCAACAACAATGTCTCCACCCACACATCCATTTCTCCCTGGCTAAATAGATCAAGACAAACGGAAATATTTTATTTTACCTCCTCCCCGGGCAAAATCCCTCCACTCTCCAAGCTTTGTCAGAAGAGAAACTAGCACTCTCATTTACTCCCAGCACATAATACAACTGCAACCACATTCCCTCAAGGGGAGAAACCCAGAGTACATTCAGAGAGAACTGAGGGACATATTTACAGTCTCCCAAGATCCTATCCTTGCTCCTTGACCACTATTTATCATTTTTGTTGTGAGACATATTTGGGGAAGCGCTGCGGTAATTCCCTCAGAGCAACAGTTCCAGGACTTCATACAACCATAGGTGGTCATCCGTGGTCTGTAGATTCTGAAGGATGAAAGAAAAACCGAGTTATTTGCAGTTAAAGTGATGAAAGTGGCAGCTATTAAAGCTATTAGTTACTATTTGCTGTGTGGAAAGAAAAGGAGAGAGGATATTAGCACTGGGGGCAGGGGAAGATGTATTTCTGAGCTTCAAGCTTCGGCAGCCTTGCCCTGCAGCCTGTGCTGCTGCTCCCACACAGTTTGGCAGGGGACAAAGAGTGAATAGTGTTCTATTTTTAATTTTAAACTTTTAAACAGAAGGCCATCAAGAATAATCTGCTCAGTAAACAGTTGGTCTGGAGTCTTAGCATTTCTCTTCGTTCGGCAAACAGTATCACAAATGTTAAATGTTAGAGAAGAACCAATGGCATGTGTGTCTTATCAAATGAGTCTTTTGCCAAGAATATCTTTGGATTTTTTTTCCTGGTGCAGTTTAGGGAAGAAATGATAAACATAGCTGGAAGGCAGTGACTATAGGTATAAGGCATGGACTTTCTGGCTAGATAGACACAAGATCCAGATAGGTTCAAGTGCCAGCTCCATGACTTCCCTGCTGTGGGACCTTGAGCACATTATTTAAATTTACTACATCTGTTTACTCTGAAAATGAAATTGATAGCAATACCTAGTTGATGCTAACATTACAAAGTTAAAAAGAGATTGAATACATGAAGCGCAAAGCAATACCATGGACATATTAGATACCCCCAAATGCTTATCAAGTCCCCTTTACTTTTGTCTACTTTTTTTTCTTTTATTTTGAAAATACAGTTTATTGGGAGAGAAGAGAACTGTGTTAAGGAAAATAAAACTGTAGATTTAAAGGCATCGTATGTTTTTATTTGAAACTATATTATTATATGTTATTAATTCTCTTGTCATATAGACATGCTATAGATCCAAAGAAAATAGTATCGGTTGATGTAACCATAATACTTTTCAAATTCCTACAATCCATCATGGCTGGTTTCAGTGGGTGGGAGCCACAAGGGCCATATTGTACTTTNCCATGGACATATTAGATACCCCCAAATGCTTATCAAGTCCCCTTTACTTTTGTCTACTTTTTTTTCTTTTATTTTGAAAATACAGTTTATTGGGAGAGAAGAGAACTGTGTTAAGGAAAATAAAACTGTAGATTTAAAGGCATCGTATGTTTTTATTTGAAACTATATTATTATATGTTATTAATTCTCTTGTCATATAGACATGCTATAGATCCAAAGAAAATAGTATCAGTTGATGTAACCATAATACTTTTCAAATTCCTACAATCCATCATGGCTGGTTTCAGTGGGTGGGAGCCACAAGGGCCATATTGTACTTTAATATCAGAAACTCTCAGGTATTGTCACTTAGTGTCATTGGAATTAAGTGATCCATGTGATAATGAATTTTTTTTTCCAGAGATATTGAACTAGTATCACAGTAACTACACATCAGGAACTCAGTGGANTTTTCAAATTCCTACAATCCATCATGGCTGGTTTCAGTGGGTGGGAGCCACAAGGGCCATATTGTACTTTAATATCAGAAACTCTCAGGTATTGTCACTTAGTGTCATTGGAATTAAGTGATCCATGTGATAATGAATTTTCTTTCCAGAGATATTGAACTAGTATCACAGTAACTACACATCAGGAACTCAGTGGAAAAGATTCATTTTCAGGGAAAAGAGGTAGATCAGATGGCTTTTAGGCCAAGATAATTTTCCAACTTTCAGATTCTGCATTTCTCAGTATAAATTCTATAACTGGTTTATTGAGTCTGATTTAATTAATCCACTTCTATTCACTATTAAAAATACGTTTATTGTGTTCCTACTGTGTGTTCAGCATTGATGTAAGCACATGATTAACACAATGTTTAAATCATAGAGAAAATATATTGAAATGTAGTGAGGAGAGAAAAAAATTGTCAACCAATAGTTCCTTGTTACTGTACATTGAGCAATATATTTTATCCCATTACATTTTATTTGTGTCACTTCCATTCTGCTCTCAGTATGAAGAGACAAGGCTAATATTGTTTCCGGTGAAGGCCTGACAGCTATTCTGTTGATTTGTTTGGCATTACATTTGAGCTGCACTCATGCGGCCCAGATTGCTTGGCTGAAAAGAACAGGCAATATGCCCTAGGGAGAAAGGGCAGGGTTTTGGAAAAGAGAGAAATTTGGAACCAGTATTTGTACGTATATGTACTGCTAAAGGCTCTGAAAATTCCCGCATAGTGGTTGAGGTAGCCAAAAGAGAAATGATCTTTTCTCCTGTGACAGAGCCTGGAGCTACAGAGGCTAATTTTAAAGAATATCAGCTTTGATGTCACATGATCCAATCCCTGCTTCTCAGTAGCCTTTACCACAAAATGTACCCTAATTTTCTTTCCAGGAGATCTATTCTTGTCCAATTTATGTTAGTGAAATAATTTGGATGGGGTTGGGCCTGCTCTCTGCCAGAGGTCTAGGCCATCTTGGATGTTTACAAATATGGGTAGCTATCCCAGTCTGGATAACGAGAGATATTTTCTGGGACTTCTAGAGAAGCTCCTTCCTTGTTACTCCATGAATTATAAGAAGCCTTCCTAACAGTCAGTTCATTTAGCTCTGAATGGTGTGGGATGTAGATGTGAGGTCTGAATATCAGCAACTATTTATCATGAGACAGCTATCGTGATGAAGAAACCTTTACATAGAGGTTGCCACAGTCAAGATAGTTTCTGAAAAATAACCCAGAGCCCATACCATGAAACTTTCTACCAAATCATCCCTAAGGCTGACCTCCCAACATTTTAGTCTAACGAGTCAATAAATTTCACTTAAGTAAAATGATTTAAATTGGATTATCTGATAACCTCAAAGAGAAATATTCAAATGACAAATTCATGTCCTAGCTGTGTGACTGTGGGCAAACTGGTAATCCTCCCTGAGTTTTCTGAGTGTCTCTTCTGGATTTTTTGCTATTAAGTTATGTGATTTTATTTCCTTTTCTATAAAATAAATATAATGGTATTGGATAATTTTGAATAATACATTGCACAAGATATTTCAGCACCTGGCACAGTGCCTTTAACTTCTTCGATACAATATAGTTATCATCAAGCTTATGTGTATGCATTCATGTTTTTACACATAAATGCTGAATTTCTTTTAGGGCACAATTCAGGCTATATATGGTAAAGCTTAAAAATGATGATGATGATGATGATAGTACTCTTATTTTCTTTTTCAGGCAAAGAAAAATAGGTCAAAAAAATTATAATACATAGTATGTGGAAAAGTACTTTTTTTTTTTTGAGTGTTGTGAATAAAGTGCACTGGTGTCAGACTGGAGAGATGGTATTTCTAAGTAGAAGAATCAGGGACACCTTATGGTTGAAGAGATGGAATAATTGGGTGCACTTACATAGGTAGACATTGGTAAGCAAAGGACCTGCATCATATCTGAGTCTTTTTCATAGTAGAGATGCCTATAGGGTGTATGGTAAGGGAAGCAAAGAGTGAGAAAATTGATAAAAGAGATTGAGATTTTTCCTGGAGTTTGAAGCTATGCTAGGTTTCTTGTGCTCAGGGACTGTAGCTTGTTTTGTCTTAACTTGTGTGTGTAAGGTTATGTCTGCTTATAAAGGTGCTAATATGTGTGGTAATTAGAGGAATTCCAAAAAATTACTTCTCAAATCTAATGTATATATGTATGTGTACCTATATATATATGTCTGTGTGTGTGTGTGTATAAAATTCTCATTTTCTCCTCCAGTCCCTCACTAAGCTCAAAGGAATCAAAAGTAAAAAGTGAATGCATGAATAAAAACAAAGATAGTAATAGAACTGAGAATATTATTGGGTGCCTACAGTCAGTCGAGATGCTCACTCTCTGTTTCTCTCTCTAATCTTATTCTTCAGTTAATCCTTTGGTACAAGTACTGCTATATATATTTTATGAATGGAAAGAGAGACTCAGTTTAAATTGTCTGAGTTTATTACAATTAACTAGTGGGGTCAAAGAAAATGTACATAATAGCTCTACATAAAGTTTCACGGAACAGAAGGTGATGGCATGGGAGAAACATTGACTGCTTAATATTCCCTTTCAAAAAGATGGTAGCTCTAGAATCGCTATTATTGTTGTGTTGTTGTTTGTTTTCCTTTTGTTTTTGCCTGCTCAGACCATGATCAGCCTGTTACTGGTAATGCCCACAGTTGTCTTGATCTACTACCGCAAGCTAGCTTCATATATCTCCGTCTCACTGTGTTACAATGTTAGGGATACTTCATCTGTATTGAGAGGCTATTTTGTACTAAGGATTACCACATATAATTCAATTTTTTTTTCCTTGATCTTAGTTTCAAATAGTGTGAGATAGGTCCTATTACTTTAATATCTCAGAAAACCAATGCTAGGCTATTTATTTAGTTTCCTGGCCTCAAACAAATAATAATAGGGAGACATATTCAAAATATGAGTCAATTTGACTAAACATTTATAGTGGAAGCAGTGTGCTTCAATGGAGAGAATTAAGAGAACATATGTAGAACCATTAAGATGCAAGTAGAAGACTATCAATAACTCAAGGAATAAAGCCAACTGATGACCTCATTTCATAAGCCTGCGGTGACTGAACAGAGACCATGTTAGTGAGCTAACATTTTCTGTTCCATCTTGCCACTGCATGGTCATAAAATGGCTCTGCTTTGTAACTCCAAGAACTATGCATCCTTTAATAGCATCCACCATAGGAAGGCTGGTCTCTTGGTCAAAATGGGAGATCCACTGGGTGTTATATGCAACTAATGGAGCATCGAACTTTACATCGGAATCCGGGGATGTACTGTATGGTGACTAACATAATATAATAAAAAATCATTAAAAAAAAATGGGAGATCCTCTCAGAAGCTCCTTTATCCCAACAGATATTCCTTCACATCTCATTGGCCATTATTGGGTCATGGCTCACCCTTGAGGAAAGAAAAAGAAAGAGTATGGCTTTCGAGTAGCAACCAGTGATTTTAATCATAATAGTTTTTCTTCTTATATAATGCTATCAAAATTTTAAAAAAAGGAGAGGATGGATAAAAAATATAGAATATATTCAGAGGATCATTATATTCTAAAGATGGAAGATATATAATAGATACATATATTTAAACCCATCATTTCACAGAAGGAAAGACCCAATGAGGTAAGGTTCCCTGTTCAAGGTCCCATACATAATAAGACACATCCTAGCATATCTCATCATCTCTGGTGTGGGCATGGGCTGTCTTCTTCTTGGCAGGTAGCTACTATTTTCCTTTCTTTGGACTGGTCTTGACAACTTTCATGTCCACTCACTTTTCACTGAGGTGCTTCTAACTGGTATAATATTCTGTTTCCTAAACCAGTTTTACAACCTCTGAAATGGAGTATATATTAGAAGAAAATGAAGTGTCTCTAAAAATATTAACATTTGTATTTAAAACAAAAGTTAAAATTAAACATAGAGATATAACAATATCTATTCTTGTCAAAACTTGATATTTGGTAATTCAGAACATTTAAAAAATAACACACACAAATTAGAGATAAAATTTCCTTTTAAATGTTCTTCAGTCAAATTTTCACATAGGCATGGTAGTTTGAATATGGTTTATATCTTGCCAGTCAATTTTTAGTAACATTAATTAGTAGCATCGTATTAGTAACAATTTAAAAACATATTCATATATAAGTAAAATATATTGATAATTTATATAAAGTATATCATTGTGTACTTTAAATTTTGCAACTTGAATTTTTACCTAACATTATTTTCGAGATCTATTCATATTAGTGTGTCCTTCCTTCCTTCCTGCCCTGCCCCTGGTGTATGGCATTCTGTCATATAAATATATTGGCTGTTGTTTGTATTATTTCTTGAATTTTTCAATTAAAAATAATATATATGGTTACTTGTGGGCTTGTATGATAATTAACAAAGAGTGAGTGCCTTGAAGTGAATTCGGAGTCAGAAAATGTATACACATTTTCAGTTGTACCACATATTACTAAATTCATCTTTATTTTCCCACTCTCCAAAATTATATCTAATAATCTATCTGAATTAAACAGTAATGATACTGATAGTGCTTTGTTTCTTGAATTGGATCTGCTTAAGGAGGTCAAAATGATTCCACCACTTTGTTCATATCCTCTCATTAGAATCAATTACTGACTAGCTGGAACTGATCAATAAGTGCTTAAACTTTCCTTTTTCCTGATCTTTAGAAAAGGCTCAAGGTAAAGGAAATGGATTTTTTATGTTCAAATGATACAGCAAAAATCTAACTCCCACGTCTTCCTACTGTTAAGAAATCAGAGAATGAAGTAGAAATAATAAAATATTTTTTAAAATAAGTCTGATAGATGGGTCAGATATTTTCTTCTTCCTGCAAAGCCATCAATTGTTACTTTCTGTTTTTGCAACAAGGAATTTTACCATATGTTTGAGACCACGTCTTAGACACTTACTATAGAGCCCGCTGTAGCTGAATTCAGTAACGATATCCACTCAAAGTCATGTATTGAATGCTTCTTCTGTACCTGCAAATGCACCTGGCTGGGAATACAGATACGCTTCTCTTCGGATAGACTTCATCATCATCTATGAGGGAAACAAAAGCGTAAGCAAGTAATTGCAGTTATTAATACATTTTAATAGAACTATGTATAAAATTGAAAGAGCATTTTCAGGAAGAACAAAGAAGTACTATGGATAGGAAGGTGCTTTAGAAAGGATTTTGCCTTAAATTTATATTTTAAAACTATTTGTAAGTCTATAAGAAAACAAATTAACCAACTCTAAACGGTGAAGATCTAAACAGGCAGTTGACCAAAGGATATAGACAGCAAATATACATATGAAAAGATGCTCAACGTCATCTGTCATTAGGAAATTGCAGAATAAAACAGCATTAAGATACCACTAAATTCTAACTAGAATATCTAAAATCCCAATATCTAGCATCAAATGCTAGTGAGGATGTGGAGGACAGGAATTCTTATTAATTGCTGGTAGGAATAAAAAAGGTAAGCTACCTTAGAAGATAGTTCATCAATTTCTTACAAAGTTAAACACAGTCATAACGCTAATATCTAGCAACTAGATATTTATCCAGATGAGTTGAAACATGTCCATTCAAAAATCTGCACATGAATGTTTATAGCAGCCTTATTCATAATTGCCAAGGCTTAGAAGCAACCATGATGTTCTTTGATAGGTGAATACATAAATCAGTTCTATCATACAATGGAATGTTATTCATTGGTAGAAAGGAATGAGCTATCAAGCCATAAAAAGACATGGAGGAACTTTAAAACCTGTTGCTAAGAAGCCAATCTGAAAAGACCGCATACTGTAGGATTCCAGCTACATAACGATCTGGAAAAGGCAAAGCTATAGAGACAGTAAAAGCTCAGTTGTTGCCAGGAGAGAGGCTAGACAACAGGATTTTTAGGACACTAAAATTATTCTGTATAACAGTCTAACGGTGAAGACATGATATTATGCATTTGTCAAAACCCGAGGAACTGTACAACGCAGTGGGAATCCTAATATAAACTATGGACTTTAGTTGATAATAATGTTCAATATTGGCCTATAAATGGTAAACAATGTATTGCACTAATTCAGGATGTTAATAATATGGGAAACTGTATGCTAGTGCTGGGGGAGAGTGTATGGGAACTCTCTCTACTTTCTGCTCATTTTTGTTGTTGTTGTAAACCTAAATGTGGTCTGAAAGATAAATTCTCTTAATTAAAAAAAAAAAAAAGGATTGTGTGTCTACTAGGAAAGCAAGGAGGGGCGATGGATACCAAGCAATGACAGTATTTCCTGCTAACCGGGAGCAAGGAAGACGTAGACATAAAAAGCCTAGAGAAGAATCTCAGAGGAGACTGGTTAGGTGAATATTGACTCTACAGGAGACAGGTGATGTGGGTTTTAGCCCAAGTTAGGTTGTGGAGATGAATAAGATCCACCACATTGTAGACAAAATGGAGGGAAGAGGCAGAATCTAAAATACACTGATTCTAAAACCAAAATGAACATGCAAAACCAATGAAAATTTATATTTCTGCTCCTTTCTCTCCTACTCTGTGGATTAAAAGAACAACACACCTTGAGCTTCTATGTATTTTAAAACCTACTCAGGAATTTGTTACAAATTGAAGTTTAAGCATTTATAAATTATAGAGATTATAGTAATTACACAAAATGTTATTAGTAATTGAAACAATTATATCCTTTTATTGGAATAATTAAAACTTAATTTTAGAAAACAGTGTGTTCCTATAAAATACATATATTCCTTCTGACATATTCATAGGTTAAAATAAAAAACCTAATTATGTATTTTCAGTGGTACATAAAAAGAATTATGGCATAAGTGGGTTAGAAAAGAGCATCAAAATTTTGGATTTTATACATATGTATCTTTAACACATTTTAAGACATTTACCTTAATATCTTGAAAATGGGAAAACACAAATTTTTGGATAAACAGTGAGAGATATTTCAGAAGAGGTGTTGTGGTTTTAGAAATGCCATGAATATTGATGAGGTTGGCTATAAGATAGCTGAAATGAGAAGGAATTCCAGAGGTGGGTTTTAAGTTTGGGAGAATGGGAAGGAAAATGACTATATTTCAGATTCTGATAAAATCAGGATCCAAAAATATCTTGGCAGTATGCTAAAAGAATGAGTCAGAAATCAGCAATAAAATTTAACAGGGCAAAACATATGTCTGTGAAAACAATCTGGTAGTTTCAAGGTGGGAGAGAAAGGGATGAGGAAAAGAAGCAAATAATAAAAAGTGTTAAGGTTCCAGCTGATGGAAATTTCATCAAAACCCAGCACTGATCAGCCTAAAATTGATCCAGAACTTAGGGTCCTAGAATATATTTGGCACAAATTTTCAGTACCAGAGAGGCTATCCTACGGTCGAGTTTGGGTGTGGTCATTAACAAGAACACAGACTGAATTGATTCAAAGATTATCATTTAGAGACTTTAATATTAAAGTTCATAAAACATAGTTGAAAGAAATAAGATTTTTTCTATGATACAGTATCAAGGAGTACTTATAAAATTGTCTTAATGCCACCGTTAGTTAAAAAAAAATAGATTTCTAAGTAAGAGGGAAGTAACAGGGCTCTATATAAGAAGCAGGACAGTTATGCATAAATTTATTTACATACTCCCTCAAAGGTAGGAAAATCATGAAAAAGAAGCTGTGAGCAAAGTTTTACAGTTACTCTTTTACACGTAAAAATAATTTCATATTTTTGGGCACCGGGTGGCTCAGTCATTAACCATCTGCCTGTGGCTGAGGTCATGATCTCAGGGTCCTGGGATCGAGCCCCGCATTGGACTCCCTGATTGGTGGGAAGCCTGCTTCTTCCTCTCCCACTCCTCCTGCTTGTGTTCCCTCTCACTGTCTCTTTCTCTGTCAAGCAAATAAAATCTTTATAAAAATAATTCATATTTTTGTGTGAAGTGAGACCATTTGATTATGTGGTATAGACCTAAAGCTAAAAAAGAAACCAATTAAATACAAAAGTTGTTCAGTGTTGAGGTTTGATTTTCAAGCGAACCACTAAAGTCAGAATTAAACTGTAGAGAGATCCTATTAAACTCTTTGTGCTTAAGGTTTTTAAGAGAAATAGTCTTTAAAATTTTGAAATTATGATTCCATGTAATATACCTTATAAAAATATATTCGTAGAAAGATATTTAAAAATCAGTCCATTATTTTGTAAAAGAAGGGTTACCTTCATTAGTTTAGGTAAGAAAAAATTCTCAGTAACCATAATGATGAATCATTTTTCTCTGAGAGCTAGAAAAAAAAATTTTTTAAGTAGCTGCTGTCATTTTACAGGAAAATAGAGATCTTTTAAAATAATTCCAGTTTATTATCATTTGAACAGCCTTGCGATGAGCCAAAGGAAAATGCATCTCTTATTTCATAAATCCACAGTTGCCAATACCATGTCCATACGTTTAGATGGAATGCAATTTTATAAATCTTAATTTGTCTTGAATAATGGAAGCCTGTGACTTCAGCACAAAATATCTACAGAAACTAAAAATGGATTGTTGCTTGTCTTTTTAATTCATTCCTCAAATTGTCATCTCCGTGTTTTGTTTACTGACATGGAAAACCAATTTGAAAATAAATGGTAGAGAATACTGTGGGATGTGAATAAGCGATAAAAGGCTTCTTGAATCCTAGATTCACCCAGGGGAAGAAATCTATAAAATGGCACAATTCCAGGAAAGGAAATTATAGGCCAAGTAGTTGGGTACCATAAAAAAGATGTAAAATCTGTGGTGCAAGATAAAAGGGGAGAGAACTTCAATAGTAGAATTTTACATATTGGTGATAAATAAAAATGAAAAACCACCACGGAAGTTAATAAAAAAGACTAACTTTAAATCATCGAATAGTGTTGAAACTACACTGGCTGAGACTGGTAAAATCCATAACAAAAAAAAGTGTGAAGGGAAACAAGGCCATGCAGGTCTTGTTTACAATCAGTTAACAAGTCCAACATTTAATGTTTTAAACTAAGTCGTTCTGCCCTCATGAAACCTAGAAGATATTATGGAAAGTGAAATCAGTTCCAGACAGATGAATGATTATGAATAATTCCTCTTTCATGAGGCATTGAAAATTATTACACATACCAAAGTAGGCGATAGCAATCGATTTGGTGGTTGCTAGGGGAATGGCAGGGGGGAGAGAGATGACTATAAATTTATACAAGATGAGTAAGTTCCAGAGATCTCCTGTATATCACAGTACCTGTATTGAGCCAGAAGGTACAGCGAGCTTAAAAATTTTTTAAAACAGTAGATCTCGTGTCAGTGTTCTTATCTCCCCCCACCACCCGCTTTTAAAAGAAGGAATACAAGGAAACTTTTGGAGATGATAAATATATTTATGACTTGGTTTTGGTGATGGTAACATGAGTTTATATATATATATATACTTATATACTTATATATAAGTACTTATATACTTATATATAATATATATATTATATATAATATACACACATACACATTTGTATATATACACATGTATATACACTTATATCTATATACATATATATTTATATATATATACACACACACACGCACATGCACAAACTCACCAAATTGTATACATTAATTAGGTAGGGTTTATTGATGTATAACTGATATTTCTTGTAAAACAAAGCTGGGGGAACGAAGAACAGAACTAAGAAAGTAAAAATAAGTTGCCAAGAAGATAAAAAAGGAAAACTATATTAAATCAGCATAGTACTTGGCACATATATAATAACCTTATTCATATTTTGTATTTTCCCTTTTTTCTTCCCTTCTTCATGTGCCCCCTTCTACTTCTCTCTGCTCATATTGAGAAAAAAAAATACATCATAATTCTTAGCATCCACTTGTTTACAACATTTAATAATTTAAAAAGAAAATCCAAAAAAAGATCNTATATATATATACACACACACACGCACATGCACAAACTCACCAAATTGTATACATTAATTAGGTAGGGTTTATTGATGTATAACTGATATTTCTTGTAAAACAAAGCTGGGGGAACGAAGAACAGAACTAAGAAAGTAAAAATAAGTTGCCAAGAAGATAAAAAAGGAAAACTATATTAAATCAGCATAGTACTTGGCACATATATAATAACCTTATTCATATTTTGTATTTTCCCTTTTTTCTTCCCTTCTTCATGTGCCCCCTTCTACTTCTCTCTGCTCATATTGAGAAAAAAAAATACATCATAATTCTTAGCATCCACTTGTTTACAACATTTAATAATTTAAAAAGAAAATCCAAAAAAAGATCTTTTGGAAAGTTTGCAGATAATCGAAAGCTAGTTTTTAAGTGACAAAGTTCATCTATGATCCTGTCAAATATGATCTTACAATATATTCAGGGCAAGAAAATAAATGACAAGTGACATAATGAATAGCGACACACTTATCCTTAGAAAATACAAGGAGAAAGCAGATTTGTGAGGAGGCTGCTAATGACTGCAGTCAGTTGCCTGCAAATCAGAATGGCCAAGGTCAGCAGTGAAATAACGTTCGATGTACTAACCTGGAGAGACTTCAAGTAGGAAAGAGAGAGGCTGAAGTGCATTTATCACTGCTGGTGCCCATCAAAAGGGACTGTTCTTAAGATGTGACCTGAGTTCACCCACTGGCCAAAACCAGAATTTTACCAGTATGAAACAAGAATAATCAAAGAACATTTTGTGGTTCACCCTAATCCTCCCTCATTTTCAAAAAATATACTAGTTGCTCATTCCATTATGATTGGAGAAACTTTTTGTTAAAATCCCCTCTACCCCAACCCCCCTCCTGTGAAACCATTGGGCACATGATGAATTTAAATTAGCCTTTATTAAACAATATTGTGTCTCTGCTCTGGGGGCTTTCATTTTGCATAAAAGGCCAAAATTGACATATATTCCTTTTTAAAAGAATAAGCTCTACCATCTGTTAACCTTAACTTCAATTTTAGTGCAATATTTTACAACATAAAACAAGACTCTAAGAAAATGTCATGAGGCTCTGAAATATGCACCCCCAAAATAAAATGACCCTTCCAGACTTCGGATGGCATTTTTAGGAAATGTTTAATTTGGTTTATGAGTCAGCTCTCTGAGTTGAAATGAAACTTCAAGGATTTTAGAGTTTTTTCTCAATTTTCCAAAATGTATTTTTTTTAATAATTATGCTTGTGAAGCTAAACTTAATATTGGCTCAAATTTAAGCAACTAAAATTTGGTATATCTTAGAATATTCTAATTTAAATTCTAACATTCATGCCATTGCATTAGACTCTTAATAACTAAAAAGTATATAAAGAAATGTATACAGTTCTAGAATGAAGAATTCCAACAATTCTAGCTGATGTGTGAGTATTCTCTGCTTTAGTTCTAAATTGTGGTTGTCTACCTTGTGTTTAAATATCCCAGTGTCAGGGATGGCTAAGATACCCCGTACTTTGGCTATACAAATTTACTTTATTTAAAAAAAAAAAAAAGTTGTTCCTTACCTTGGGATCTCTGTAATTCCTGTGTAATACAGTAGTTAAGAGCACGATCTTGGAGCAGCTTATGCAGATTAAATCAATGGTAGGCAGGTACATGATTATCAACCGTAATTGATTTAAAGTGATAGGGGAGGGGTTGATTCGTAGCGTTTGGAAACATTTGTAGTATAAATATTTCCTTCATGTTTAATTCCAGGCCATCAATATGACCTTGCGAAGCACAGAATTGGGAAGAGGTGAACTGTAATCCGTTCTTGAGAGCCATTAGAAGGTGTCTTCAGGACACCGCTTTTTAAATCTCAAGTCTCCTAACCAGGAACTACGTTATCTGGTGTAATTTATTTAAATATTCATTGTGTTACACTTTCCTCAAACATAAGGTGATATAAAAAAGCACCTATATCATATATTGAGAATTACATGATCTGATCTGTCCAGCACAGAGTAATGCTATGTAAATGCTCGTTACCATCATTAGTATTCTGTTCATTGGCTGATGCCTAATACACAATACTTCAGATCCTCCTTCTGCTTTATGGTCATGCAAATATTTGAATCCAGATGTTCTTCCTGTAGCTCATCCCTTCTGAAATAAGAATGTTACTTAGCTACTGGTAGTTCCTAAAGTATATTTTTATATGTTCTTCACATTCCTCTGATTGGTTGCTCAAAGACAGATTGTACATTACAGCCTTGCCCCACACCCCACTGCCTTAGATGGCAAATTTTCATGATAATCCAATTTCTTGCTTACTTTGATGAAATTGGCAACAGTCAGTTAGACTGCCCTTTTAAGATAGGGTATGCACCCAATGTCTCCAACACTGTTTACCTCATGTGGAATGCTGGCCATGTCACTGATGGGCTTTTTGTGCTTTGCTGTCATTAATAGATTTGAATTTTCATTCTCCCAACTTAGTATATGTTTGTCTTAATATGAGGCACCCTGAAACAAATACAGCATTCCAGGGGTGAGGTAGGGAGGTTGAAGTCAAGCAAGTCCATCATTGCCTTTGTGCTGGACAGTGAATTTGTGGTGGCAGGACCTAAATTTATTCATATTTTACTTTTGAATCATCTGAAAAAAAGAAAATTTCCCTCCCAGAAATGGCCATTATTCCTGGACAATTATTTTTTGAATGGATTTTTTCCAATATTCCTCAAATTTAGGATAAGGTGGTTGAAAGTAAAGAATGTCTTTTCTTAACCCAAATTCCTTCAAAAACATAAATGCCAAAACTAACACAAGAAGAAATCTGAAAAGCTGTGTTTCTATTAAAGGGATTGTGTTTGTAATCAGAAACCTTCCTAGGAAGAATAAAAGCCTGGATTGCTTCATAGGTGAATTTAATCAGATATTTAAGGAAGAAATAATAGGAACCCTGCCCAATTTGTCTTTAGAAAATTGAAAAGGGGACTTTCCCCAACTGTTTTTCGTAAAAATAGCATAACATCCCAGGTATTAAAATTTGAAAAGGTCATTGCAAGAAAAAGAAAATGACAAACTAAAATACTTCAGAAACATAAATGCAATCCTAAACAAATTATCAGTAAGTAAATCTAGGAATACATTAAAAATGAATTTGTTCCAGGAATGGTGTTCTACATTAGGAAAAAACAAATAATGTATGTCACAGAATCCCACAGAATGAAGAAGAAAAATCCTGTCATCTCAGTAGGTACAGAAAAAGTTCAGCATCCCTGGATGATAACTCTTAGTGATTTGGTATAGATGAAAAGTTCTTAGTTTGATAAAATGCATTAGGAAACATCTACAATTAACATACTTAGTGGTAAAATAAAACCACCTAACTGTCAAGGGAAGAATGCTGGCACAGATAATTCAGAGTACAGTTCCAAAGTTGAATAAGAACTAGATAGATTTAAAGACATTAACCAATTAATTGAAAAGAATTATTGCATTCCTAGACAAATCCTTTCAATATTGACTATGGAGAAGACAATGTCCTGCATTTATTTAGGCAAAATAGGTAACAAAACTGTAGCTGGCCTCAGACTTCTCCTCTGAAACACTTAAATTCAAAAGGCAGTAAAGCAACTGCCTGGAGAGTTTTGTCAGAGGAATTGAATCAGCCTTAAAGAAGGCATTCATTCTGCTCAAAACTAAGGGAAAAAGAGAAGTTTCTTTGAAATGTACAGAACTGCTTAAAAAAAGAACAATAGAGCAATTTAATATAGAAAGGATATCTTGGTTTGATTTTGGGCTTGGGTTTACATTGGAAAATATTTACTTATAACTAAATCTGGATAGGAGTGTCATTTATATAGAATTACCATATTTGAAGGCATAAAGGTCATTTTTGCATAATAACTGCACTTAAGCTTTAGAATCAGACGGTTGTCATTTAGATATGGCTCCTGTGTGGATTTGCTGAATTACTTCCATCTTTTGGCTTGGGCACCAAAACTAAGCGTATCAGCTGGGGATAGTTTTGATGAAGGCTGTATTCTCAGCAAGCATATGCGTGCATTTCTCCCCCAAAAAAGGATTCATCTTTTTGTATCAATAATAACTTGTTTACTTGAAGAGACCCAAGTTTTTTAATTCTAATTATTTAAACTCATAATAATATATCTGACTAGTCTCTTGGTACCATTTCTCTGATATCCCTCACACACATGGCCTTCAGAAGCTTTCAGTAGCACCCAATCTATCATTTGTGTAATAAGTATTTTTCATATTATAGACCACAGGTTCTCTTAAGAAAATTTATAAAATATTTAAAATGTAGGAAAAAGAACAAAATTAAAAATACATGTCCTAGCATCCAAAAAAGAACAAAGTAAAACAAAACAAAACCCTAGAAATTTATGGCATATTTATGCCATGTATTTTTTTTCTCATTGATTGTTAAATTAAGTGGAGCTACTATTCTCAAAATGTAAAGAAATATTTCCAATATTTCTCCAGTTGAATTCTCCTCGTATTACCTGATTCTTCCCTATAATCCACCTACACGTTTTTCCAAATATGCAAGTAATTTCTTATCACAAATCTTTGCCTAAGATTATTATTCCTATGTAATCTTTCATTTGTCCAATGAGCCCTATATAAATGTCTTTGCAATCACCCTATCTTGTCCTATTGGGACTTTTGTGTAATAGTGTTGGGGTAACTTGTCTTACTTCTCCTGTTCTACCTTAAGCATCTGAAGAAAAGAGGCTATCCACCTTCCTAAACCATACCAAGACAGAGACTTGGCATATCGTAGACATGCTAATCAATGTGTATTAAAGGATAAGTGAAGAGGATTCAAGTCAAATACAGGCATCCAAACATCTCAGACTAAGTCTGACAAAAATAAATAAAACTCAGACACGTGTTTAAATCTGTCCACTAAAGCCCTCTTCCCATGACATTTCATATCCTGGCTTACAAGAAGCCTTTGCCTATTTCTGTGAGAGCTGGCATCACATCATAGACTATCATCCCCATCAGATGGAAGACAGAATAATTCAGGGTTTTGTTTTGTTGTTTTTTTTTTTTCTAAGTAGGATGCTGTCAGAGGATGCCTATCTGAGGATCAGACTATTGATATGAGTTTCTTATTTAGTATTTGTCTTTATGTATCTCTTCCTCTCTCTCACCTGTACAGGACATCCAATTTTACAGAAGATGTAGAATCCTGCAGCTCCTTGTACTATGAAAAAGTATCAGAAATTTTATAAGAGACTTTGTCTAGAGAACAGAGCTCTAAGACTCCAGACATGGTAACAGGATTTCATTAGGAGTTGCATAGCTATTTTCTTTCATGCCTGTGAGGCTTATGGTGGGTGACGCTGTTATTTCCCTTGCAGGGCATACATTTTTGTATTGGGCCTTTGCTCCTTGCCTCGTTCTATTGCCCAGCCGTCAACTTCTCTGACTGGGTGAATCCCTCTGCGTGTGTTCCCAAAGCATCATGTGTGTCATGTTGCCAAACCTCTTGTCACGGTCTTGCGGTTGGCTTTTCTGTTTATGTGTCAGTCAGCCCCGTGAGACAGCGAACTCCCTGTGATGGGTGGATGGGCCTTATTCAGCAGTCTTCCTCTAGCATCTCACAGCACTTCCAGAGCATAGTAGACACTCAAGTTTCTGTGTCTCCTTTCTCACTCATTCCCTCAGCAAACATTTCCTGCCTGGACTTCTTTCAGGGAAAGGTGAAATTTAACCACAGTTCACTTAAGGCAAAGTGAGCAGACCTTCCACTGTGGGAGGAAAGTCCCAAGATAGCTGAGCAAACCAACAGAGGGTCTTTGTGATTTTTGTCAGTTCATTCTTGTACAGGCCCTTTCCTATCCCAGAAGGAGTCAGGTGTTTGATAGTCTAGTTTGATGCTGATATTAAAAAGAAAAAACAAAAACAAAATCCGCAAAAGGAAGAAATATGCTTCTAGAGGGAAAATCAGTGTTTTACAAAACGCCTCATTAAATTAACCTAATCCATTTGGTTATCAACCAACTATATGCTTTGAAGTTAGACTATTTCCTGTTGCTAGACCTCAGTTTTCTCATTTGTAAAAAAAAAAAAAAAAAAAAAAGGAAAAAGGGTTGAACCAAATATCTTTTTAATCCCCTTGCATCACTAACTTCTTATGTTATAGGGCAAGAAATTTGCCTACACAGTATACAGGTAATTAGTTCTTTCAAAGTTGATGGTATATGTTGTAATAAAAAAGTACTTCTCCTGCCCACCTTTTAAAATTGTTTTGAGTTTTCAGGTAGAACCAGAGCTACATTTTCTCTTCACTGTCACAAAATCACTGTAAAGTAGGAAAGAGTTATTCCTTCATGCATGTTTTTCATTCAATTATTCATTGAGGACCTACTATGTACCAGGCACTATGTTTGATAACACAAATATAAAGGCATTGGAAAACTGAGTGAGGTCCATTTAATGAATGCAGAAATCAAATGATTAGACATTTGATTTGATTGAACCTAGGACTACCCAACCTGTTCTCTCTCTTCAAGTCAACCAATAAATCAACCATTATTCCCTAAAACTTTGAAGGCCCTCTCATTTCTGTGTTCTGTTTTGGAAGCCAAGATTAAAAACAAAAAATCTAGGTATTTTTAAAGATGGTACTTAGCCAGAAATATGTGTACTCATCTGAAAACTTGGCCTGAAAACAGATTCCACTTGGAAACTGGCTCTACTCCCCAGTTGCCAAAAGAGCCTCATAGCAGGAATGTGACCCCAGCAAGAGAGATATCGAGTATGTGTGAGTGAAATCACTGTGGGGTTGGTGCGAAACAGCTGTGTGATTAAGGAGCCAAACTTTAAAGTAAAAAATAGAATTAATGGGATAGTTAGCCTCATTGAAAGGAAATTGAAAATGAAACATGTAACAGGCTTGATTTTCTTTTGTAAGTGCTGGAAAATGAGCATGTCACACCTGGTGCAAGGGCAACAAACCAACACTGTGAACAGTGCATGAATTCCGCCTATATTCTGCTCCAGGAAGAAACAGAAGATAGAAGTTTGCCCATTCTTTCTTTCTCACCTTGTTTAATCCTTCTTGCCTTCCCATCTACCTTCATCCTGTTGTATCTCTTCTCCTCTAGTCACTTTAGATTTCTTAAAACGAACATTGAGAACCTGTATCTGTTCTCCTGTAGTCACTTTGGATTTCTTAAAACGAACATTGAGAACCTATTTCCAAATCCTGTGTTAGCCATGTGGAACAAATAGGTAATATTGAGTCAAAAAAGACCCTGCTTTCAAGAGTGTCATGATCGATAGGGGAGATGAGACATAAACCTATGTGCAACCTGGAGATGACTATGGTTCCTCACGGTCAGTATTTGTTAATTACATGTAAAAAAAACCAAAAAACCCAAAAAACTCCTGGTGTCTAAAAACTATAAGTCGAGTACAAGTATTTTAAATAACCTTAACATCCAACAAGTTATTAGAATTAGTGCAAAGATTTACTTCGATCGTTCTCAAAAACTGGTGAGAGTTGATGCGTTTGGATGGAAGATATATATGTTTGGTACCTAGAAAAAACCTTTCCTATAATTTTCTGGTCAATCTGTTTTTTCTCTCTTTCTCCAGTTTTTTATATTGCCTTCATTAGCATTTTGCTCATCAATTTCTAATACTTTCCTTATGGTTTTGGCCACTAGGAACTTTTTCCTCACTTACCAACCTGTCAAGTTGCTCTAGGATCAACAGACACCTTGAAACTCCAGCTCCCCTGCCTTTCCTTGCTTGTCAGGGAGGAAATGATCTAGGACATTCCATTATTCTCTCCCTCATTGCTCTTTCTGTGAGAATTTGCATATCATTTCCAAAGAATAAAATTCTCCACTTTATTTCTTCTTACCTTTAATTACATTTATATTTCATTGTGCCAAAGAAGGAAGAGGTTGTGAATGGGAGGGGTTGCTAATGGTTCCTAGTGAACATGACCTTAGAGATTGGAGCAGACCCTGAAAAGGGCAGGGGATAATAGCTCAGAAGGATTTGTCAATGCTTGCTTTTATTTTATGGAAACCTTAGTCAAATCTATAGTGAACTGCTATTGGATAATATGACCTTGCATGTTATTTTCTGGGAACAGCTTTCACCCACTGCAGAGAATCAGATATGTGAAGTAAGTGTGGAAAGATAGAGAACAAAGAGAATCTTGACAGTATCCCTCATTACACACACCCCTGAAGCCCAGTCATTTCTGCCCATCTATGCTGTGGAACAAATCCACTTCACCACAAAAAGGTTCCCATTTTTGCTTAAGACAGTGAATTCCTGTCACTTTTAATTCAGAAGGTTTTAACTATTTCAAAAATAGTTAGAACAAATCCTGGTAGGATGGCATTTTCATCCTAGTTTTATAGGTGGTGAAATTGAGGCTGAGAGAAATAGGAAATTATAAATCATTTGGTAGGTTTCATTCTGAGTGTGTTATGTAGACATATGTAAATGAGTACAGAATTTGTTCAAGGAAAATACATCTTCCTGCAGTTCAGGGTGTGTGTGTGTGTCTGTGTGTTTCAGTATAATTGCATCTTTGTGTCCCTTTCTGTGTGTGTGCATGTGTGATGAAAAGGTGAGAAAGAAAAACGAGAAGGGGAGTGGATGAGGTGAAATTTGGAATAGAAGACATGAAGGCTATGTGTGAAATAATGCAAATCTTGTGCTTGACAAAAAGAAACACACACACACAAATCTGTGAGTCATCGTAAAGGTGTTAGCAATGTCCCTATTTTTCAAGCCACTTGATCTTCATGTTACTTCTTTCTACCCATCTTTCAAGGACCCAGTAATCTGAAAAAAAAAAAAAAAAGACTCACTTCTCTCTGTCCCTTCTGACAAATGAAGACAGCTCTCAACAAGATGGTAATGGCAGCTCCTCCAAATTATTCTAAAAATACTGCCAGGGTATCAGCCTTTCCCTGAACTGCCTTGTTATCCTAATGCAATTATGTAACTTTCTAATCTTTCTGTCAGTGCAGTAGTCAGGAGGCAGGAGAAAAAAAAATACTACAAACCAGAAGGACTGAACATTTAAAGTAGAGATGACTGATTAACCACTGCTTCTGCTTTAATATCAAATCTGTTAGCTACTGGTATCTGGACCTATAGCTTTTTAAGGTTCTTGAGCTGGTCAACAATTTTATGCTCAACAAATTCATTTTAATGCCCACAAATGTTAGAACTTTCCTAAGCCAGCTTTCTACCCACCATGTCTCCACTCCATATTCCCTACTCTAATCATCCTAAATGTAGCCAGAGGCAGGTGATAGGGCTTCATGTTCTGGGGTCACTGAAATGAAGTCAGTCCAGGAAATGAATGGATGGGTTGTCATGGAACCTACAAAGAGACACTTTTCCTGGCTTAATGTCATCCCTGTGCAGGAGGGATGTCCATGGAAATCTATCTTTTTGCGTGGATACATTTTTTTCCATTAAGGGAAATAAAACATGAAAGAATCACTTGAAGTATAAAATAATAGGATTTTAAAGCTGTAAGGACCTGAAGAAACACTATTGCTTTTGCTTCAGTTGAGCAGACGAGAGAAGTGAGGATCTGAGGAGTTCAGTGAGGGAGGCTGGTGTACTGAAAATAACCTGGAGGATATATACCTGGAAGTCTATCTCCAATAGGTAGATTCAAAATAATTTTGAATTCACTTCTGATCTGTATTTCTGAGATTTTTCTAAAATGAACATGTATCATTTTCTATGAAGTGTTACTGTTTAAATAACATAAATTTGGCGACAGCCAGATCTGAGTGGGAGTGTTCACTCCATCATTAAGTGTTGAGTGATATTAAGAGGTCCTTCAACCTCTTTGATGCTTGGTATTATATGCATTTTAATTATTTTTTATTTTTTTATTATCTCCATTTTATAAATAAAAGTACTTGTATCAGTCTTGCAAGAGTGGTATGAGGACTTGACAAAATAAAATATCGAGATAAATAGCATATGATTCATTCCTCCTGTTCCATTACTACCTTCAAAAGACACACAACTTAAATGTCCCCAGTGCTTACTCTCTCTCTGAAGACAGTGAAAGTGTCTATTTAGGTTAAATGACAAACTCTACAGTTTTCATTTCCTGTTTGGGCTTCCAGTCCCCTATTACAACTAGGGAGCTTTTTCCGAATCCCCTGGACCACTTAGGTTCAGGTAGGCCTGTGAATGATGCTGTTTTCATCACTAACGCAGAAATGCCCAATTAAATCATGCTTGGTAATGGCAGCTGATTGCAGACTAACAGATTTCTTTTGCTTTTAAGAACTGGATCTTCTTCTGCACAGACGTGGAGCATGGGGCCCAATGCACATTGCTCTGGGACAGTCAGTGTGACATAAGTAATCATAAAGATGATAATAAAAATAGCTCTCATTTATTGATCACTTAGTTCTTGGCCCTATGCTATGTACTTTAATAGTATCATGTTTAATCCTTCCAATACTCCTCTGAAGCAGGTAGTATAATCTTCACTAAACTAAGGGTTAGGGAGATAAAGTGCATCAGTCAAGGTCATGCAGCTATTAAGTGGTTGATCTGGGATTGAGCCCTGAGCTGTTGGACTCCAGATACGATGCTCTTAACCACCATTGTGTCACCTTAACCTTGTTCACTGTGATTTGAAGGCTTAGGGGGGCAAGATAATTCGGGACAGGATTCTGAGTCTGACTTGTAATGTGACAATGGAGAAAAAAGAATATGGCTAGTTAGAGTGTAAGGTTAATATTGAAGAAAATGTCAGTAGGGGGGTCCAGTTTTCATCACTCATTCATTCAGTTTTTTCACTTTGTAACTGTTTATTGAATGTCTACTAATCATCAAGCCTACATCTAAGAACTGGAGATACCATGAAAAATAAAGTATGATCTATATTTTTGGAGCTTACTCAGTGTGAGTCCCTTAGTATTTACTTGCTGTCAGAAGAGAAATACCTAATGTATTTTGACACAATTTCAAATATTATTCAACTCTCTCAATGACCACATGAAGTATATAGCTTTGTCCTCATTTAATAGATGAAACTATAGGCATTAAAAATTTTGCCAGTTGACTAGGTTGCAACTTTAAGAGCTGTGTTCTCAACTACTCATCTGTGCTTCCTCCTAGAGGATGTTGGAACAAGAACACCCAGGTCTATGCATTAGTTCTGTTACTGTCTGGTTTAGTAATGCTGGCTTTGCATTCTCTCTCTCTATCCTATTCCATAAATGGAAAAACAACAACCTATAACATGTACTCAGTGCACAGTGGCCATCTCATTGGATCCCCGCTATAGCCCTCCTAAATGAACACTTATATATTTTACCTATTGTAAATAGATGAGGGAACTGAGGTTCAGAACTATTAATGGCCTGTTAAATGTCACGAATCAGTGAGAAGCAGAGTCCAAATTCATTCTTTACCAATCTTTTTCCCAAACTCACCATTTGTTTTGTAACTGCTCTCTCCATCATTATTATTTTTAACCTATTTGATCAATGCAGGAACCCTGACATCTTTAGCTGAAAAGAAATAAAACTTGATCCCTGGGTTGGTGTTCCTAGACCAAAGCCATTCTTAATTCAGGAAAATGTGTACCTGCATGCTCACAGAGACAAAATGTAGAGGCAGTCTTGGATAGAAATGCATTTTAGAATTAAGAATTAATTAGACCATGTGATGGTCTGTGTGTATAGTGACCAAGCGTGATCTGGGCTCCCTGATCAAGTATTGTGCATTTTTTATTTGATATCTACCTGCCTAGCCCAGTGCGCTTAATTCCTTGCTAACTATTAGGTAATTCACAGCAGTGTGTTTGAACAATGCTCCTTGGTAACTCATTTCTTAGTATAGATCCATCAAAAGATACTCACTGTATAAACAATGCAAACAACAACAAAATTACAAAGTAATCTTTACAAAGAAGTAAATAAAAATTACCCCAGAACCTATGAATGTATTAGTAGCCATCCCTGAGTATTTTCTTGTCAGTATGTATGCATGGTTGGGATGTAGGAGACAACTGTACAGAAACAGGATGCACACAGCTTAGTAACATTTTGCGGATTGACTTGAGCATTGGTATATCTGGACTCCAAGCCTTAGTCTGGTTCTGATTTAAGCTGACTACCACCTGTAGGCAAATAAATTAGCATGTCTGGTCATAAGTTCCCTGATTTATTAAAGGCACGGCTCATTCTTTTGCCCAGGAACTATGCTTTCTCATTCAGTCTGGAGGAGGGGGTGGGGTGGGAGGGGAGGTTTTTATCTAATATTAGATCCTGAAGAAGAGGAGCTGAAATTATGTGACAGTTTCTGGCTCAAGTGTTTCATGCATCTGTGGGTTCATATTAGTCCATGTATGCTAAACAATTTATTGCTTTAATTATATACATTTCAGTTATAACGTGCTGATATCCCAGATGAAGAAGTAGTTACAGAGTAAGAGTAAAAAGAATAATTCAGGGTCAACAAAGGCAAATTGCAACATAATTTTGCCTTGCCATATCCTCAGGTTTATCTGAGGCTGTGTATATAGTATCTGAACATACAAATAGGAAGAATAATGATCTAGAAAAGGGTTGGCGATTTTTTTTTTTTCTGTGAGGGGCCAGATAGTAAATTGGAAGGTTACATAACCTTTAAAATATAAATACTTGGAAATGTAAAACATTCTTAGCTTCCAGGCTATACAGAAATGGGCAGGGGATGATTTGGACATGGATCATAGTTTGCTGACCCTTGATCTAAAAGATTAAAATTTATTCCAGAGACCTTTGCAGAAAGGTTTTTAACATATGAAGTAAATAATATGTAGGGAGAATTAAAAAGAAGTTAAAACAACAATAAAATATTTTAAAAATGTATAACTAAAGAGATTGGAAAATGTATTTATTAAAAAAAAATTCAAATGCATTTTCAGTTTCCAACTTTCTTGGTCAGGTGAGATTGTTCAGCCCTCCCTTTGTGGAGGTTGTTCCCACTACGGGACTGGAGAAAGCGTATGTGCTGCCCTGTGTCCCAAGTGAAGCCAGACCGCTAAAGTCCAAGTCTCATGAATGATCCACTCCTTTCTTTATAGGACATTTTTAGAGACTGCTCTCCACATTCCACACCTGAGCATCCTTTCCACATGCAGTTTCCTCCTTAACTTTCAAGTTTTGTTATTGGAAGTCTCATGAATATATTATTTAAAAGTCTTGGGACTTTAAAGAGCCTCCTGATAATCTATCACCTGGGGTAAAAGGAAAATAGTTGAAATGGATGATGGTTTATGCTGGAAAACTCTAAGGGCAGACAAGAGATTTGCCTTTTATTTTTCCCTTTCTACAAATAGAATTGCTGAATTTAGGATATGGCGATTTCTTCCTTGAATACCTTTTGGGAAAGTGCATGTGATTTGAAAGTCCTATGAATAAGGAAACTGAAGCTTCACTTAATTATTGCATTTTTTCCTTATGATGTGCCGAATTAATGGATTAAGATTGATGTTGAAAAATATATAAATCCTGTTGCTCAAGACTCTGTAGCCAACTGGAGAGTTCTTTTTACTGACTGAATTAGATGTATTTATATCACCTCAACTAAGACTGCTTTAAAATATAGCCTCATGTCTGAAAATAATACAATGCCTCCTTTTGCCTTGATTCTATTCATATATATTTGTTCCCATCTTCAAAGATTTGCCGATCCTCCCTTGGCTCTGACATTACTCTTTCAAAACCATCATTAATCTCAGGCCAGTGACCCACTCAGTCAGCCACACTGTGTCGGAACTATCCCTGTTCAAGCTGATGGAATTCCCTGCCCCAACTTAGTCAAGGTGGCCACTTCCACCCCAGTGCTATGAAACACAGACCAGAACAACCTGACCAGTATACCTTGGTGGGCAAGTTACAAGCAAGCTAAACCAGCTCTTTCTTTTTTTCTTTTTCTTTTTTTTAAATTTATTTATTTATTTATTTGACAGAGATAGAGACAGCCAGCGAGAGAGGGAACACAAGCAGGGAGAATGAGAGGAAGAAGCAGGCTCATAGCGGAGGAGCCTGATGTGGGACTTGATCCCATAACGCTGGGATCACGCCCTGAGACGAAGGCAGACGCTTAACCACTGTGCCACCCAGGCGCCCCATAGACCAGCTCTTTCTTACTCTATTCTAAGCTCTTTAGTTTTTCCCCCTCTTTTTTTTTTTTAATCTGTAAGACTGTAAATGAAGTCAAATTGCAGTAATTGTAGAACTAAAGATCCAGAACATTGTCATGGACAATATTGTTAAGATAATAAGGAATGAAAGTTTTGGTCTGTTATAACATGGCTTTGCAATAAGTCGGGTAGTGAATCTCTCTACATTCTGTGGCTTGAGGGGTCTGAGCTAACTAGTGCATATATTACTATCATTTCCTCTTACAAAACCTAGAAAATACCAAATATCTGCCTAATTACTATATTTGAGTATCACTGCTTAGCATGAGTTTTAGTTCAAGACAGTCTTCATCCCTCTCTCTCTCTGTACACACACATATACATACATACATACATACATACATACCCCCAATAGGAATACCATCTTGCTTTGGTCTTTAAACATTTTGCTCCGTTTCTCATTATTTCAATCTCTTATTCTATCTAAACAAATACAATTTATTCAGAGCCTTCGATGTCCTAGGGAAATCATGATGAAAGAAACATGCAGAGCCTAACCTCATGGAATGTGAAGATTTTCTTTCTATATCTTCCTTTTCTACTGCTAGTTACCTTCTTTTCCTTGCTTCCCTTACAACACTTCCTTCCATTTCTTCACCTTGTGATATTTCCTGCCCTGAGCAGAGCTTCGGTGCCTAAGTACCATATATCTCTGGGCATTTCTGTTGATAAGTGGTTTCACCTGCTGTGGTTATACTGTGTGAAATGTGCACATATTTCTGAAGGAATGGAGATAATTGGAAGAGAAAGTGAAGAGCAGTTGAAGGCTATGCCATTCAAAACTGGGACCATTCTGTTCTGTTCTGTTATTGTTTAAAAACACAAAGTCAAATAACACAAATCACTGATTCCTCCTTCCCACCTCTAGTCCAGAGTGGTCATAATGGCATAATATAACACGTTCTTAGATTTCTAATAAAATAAACTCTAAATAGATTAAAATGTACATATAAAAAGTACAGCATATGAAAAATGTTATCTCTTCAGTACTAAATGAAGTCATGGGTCAGAACCAAAGACTTCCTGGGAGTACATTTTCAGTGTTATCTATAGTTAAATTATAGTTTAACAAAAAGCGGCTGGTCACTGCATGAAAGATAGTAATAAAAGGTACAAGGCCAGAAACAAAGTTGACAAAAGAGTGTAACAGACCAAAAATATAAGAATTTCCTAAACCTCTCTGTCCCTTAGGTCTTGCTCTTTGATGTGTATCTAAGTCATTTTTTTTCTCAACAACTAAATCATTCTTTGGTCACAGACCAGAAAACCAGCACTGGGGAGTATTCATCTGGGAGACACATAATAATGTGGTTTGGGAATGGCATTTTTTATTTTTGAAGAAAGAAACTATCTTAAACTATCCATCTGGGGCACAAAAAATCTGTCAACCATTATCAAAATGATTTACTTAAGAGCCATTTAATGAGATTCATTAATTTAAAGAGATTAAAAACAGTCTGTATTAAAGGACATTTTGACAGAAAAAATAGGTTATAATAAAAGCTGAAAATCAGCAGTCTCTCTTTTTATCAAAGATGATGCACAACTTTCAGCAAAGTCTTCTTCATTCAAAGTGAAATTCAAGATCTGATTCAATTAATAGCAGTCTTTAAACAGAGTATAAAGAAAGTTTGCAGTAGGTCAGAGTACTAACTGTACTACTGACAAGAGCACACAATGTTCAGTATTTTCCAAGAGAGACATCTAAAATGAGATGGAAAGGTTGAAAGTGAAGGGGTAAACCTATACACATTTATTTTGGAATAGGGATGTGTAAGGATAAATACATGAAATTTTAAAAGGAAATATATAGAAATAGGACCATTTATACTCATCCAAAAATATATATGTGTATGTATGGATCAGTATACATATGTACATATGACTGAAGAGTTGAGGTATGTGGATCTTTAAGAATCTAAGTGAATGGGGTGCCTGGGTGGCTCAGTTGATTAAGGATCTGCCTTGGGCTCAGGTCATAATCCCAGGATCCTGGAATTGAGCCCCGCACCTGGTTCCTTGCTCAGCGGGGAGCCTGCTTTTCCCTCTCCCTCAGCCTGGTGCTCTGCCTACTTGTGCTCATGTGTTTGCTCTCTCTGTGCAATAAATAAATAAAATCTTAAAAAAAAATCTGAGGGAGTAACTTTGACCACAGAAGAAACAAAGATAGAAGGCATTGCGTTAGCTGGGTCCTCTGGGAAACAGGGGCTGAGATGGAAATAGGAATGCAAAGGTGTTTTGGGGGCTAAAGTTTTTTTAAGTTTTTATTTAAATTCGTTAACCTATAGTGTAATATTAGATTCAGGTATACAATCCATTGCTTCAAAACTTCCATACACCATCTGGTGTTCATCACAAGTGCCCTCCTTAATCCCCATCACCTATTTCACCCATTCCCACACCTACCTCCCTTCTGGTAATCATCAGTTCTCTATAGTTAAGAGTCTATTTCTCGGTTTGCCTCTCTCTTCTTCCCTTTGCTTCTTTGCTTTGTTTCTTAAATTTCACGTATGACTGAAATTGTATGGTATTTGTCTTTCTCTGACAGACTTATTTGACTTAGCATTATACTCTCCACCTCCATCCATGTTATTGCAAATGGCAAGATTTCATTCTTTTTTATGGCTAAATAATATTCCATTGGATATATATACCACATCTTCTTTATCCATTCACCTATTGATAGACACTTGGGCTGTTTCCATAATTTGGCTATGGTATACAATGCTATTGTAAACACTGGGGTACAGGTATCCCTTCAAATTAGTATTTTTATATTCTTTGGGTAAATACCTAGTAGTACAATTCCTGGGTGATAGGGTAGTTCTATTTTTAACTTTTTAAGGAACCTCTGTAGTTTTCCAGAGTGGCTGCACCAGTTTGCATTCCCACCAACAGTGCAAGAGATTTCCCCTTTCTCCACATCCTTGCCAACACATGTTATTTCTTGTGTTGTTGATTTTAGCCATTCTGGCAGGTGTGAGGTGATAACTCATTGTTTGGATTTGCATTTCCCTGATGATGAGTGATGAGCATCTTTTTCATGTGTCTGTTGGCCATCTGTATGTCTTCTTTGGAGAAATGTGTGTTCATATCTTCTGATATTTTAATTGGATTATTTGTTTTTTGGGTGTTGAATTTTGTTAAGTTCTTTCTATATTTTGGATACTAATCTTTTATGGGATATGTCATTTGCAAATATCTTCTCCCATTCTGTAGGTTGCCTTTTAGTTTTGTGGATTGCTTCCTTCACTGGGCAGAAATTTTTTATTTTGATGAAGTCCCAGTAGTTTATTTTTGCTTTTGTTTCCTTTGGCTTAGGAGACATACCTAGAAAGAACTTGATACAGCTGATGTCAAAGAAGTTACTGCGTGTTCTCTTGTAGGATTTTTATGGTTTCAGGTCTCACATTGAGGTCTTTAATACATTTGGATTTCTTTTTGTGTATTGTGTAAGAAAGTGGTCTAATTTCATTCCGTGTGTTGCTGTCCAGTTTTCCCAGCACCATTTGTTGAAGAGACAGCCTTTTTCCCATTGGATATTCTTTCCTGTTTTGTCGAAATTAATTGACTGTGTAATTGTGGGTTCATGTCTGGGTTTTCCGTTCTGTTCTATTGATCTCTGTGTGTATTTTTGTGCCAGTACCTCCTGTTTTGATCACTACAGCTTTGTAGTATGGGTTGAAGCCGTGAGTTGTGATGCCTCCAGCTTTGCTTTTCTTTTTCAAGATTGCTTTGGCTGTTAAGGGTTTTTCATGGTTGCATACACGTTTTAGGATTGATTGTTCTAGTTCTGTGAGAGATGCCATTGGCATTTTCTAGGGATTGCATTAAATGCATAGATTGCTTTGGGTAGTACAGACATTTTAACAATATTCATTCTTCCAATTTGTGAGAGTAGATTGTCTTTCCATTTCTTTGTGTTCTTTTCAATTTCTTTCATCACTTGTTTTATGGTGTACAGGTCTTTGATCTCATCAGTTATGTTTATTCTTAGGTATCTTATTGTTTTTGGTGCAATTGTAAATGAGACTGATTCGTGAATTTCTCTTTCTCTTGCTTCATTATTGGTGTATAGAAGTGTAACTGATTTCTGTGCATTGATTTTTTACCCTGTGACTTTACTGACTTCATTTATAGCAGTTTTTTTAGTGGAGTCTTTCAGGTTTTCTGTATATACTATCATTGTCTTCTGCAAATAGTGAAAATTTTACTTATTCCCGCCAATTTGGGTGCCTTTTTTTTTTTTTTTTTTTTTTGTCTGATTGCTTGTGGCTAGGACTTCCAGGCCTCTTTTGTATAAAAGTATTGAGACTGGACATCCCTGGCTTA
Source organism: Ailuropoda melanoleuca (assembly GCF_002007445.2). NCBI lineage: Eukaryota > Metazoa > Chordata > Mammalia > Carnivora > Ursidae > Ailuropoda > Ailuropoda melanoleuca. Next base: position 57,769,935 of record NC_048229.1, read on the forward strand.
TTCCTAACCATATGGAAAAGCTCTCAGTTTTCCCCCATTGAGGATGATATTAGCTGTGGGTTTTTCATAGATGGCCTTTATTATGTTGAGGTATGTTCCCTTTAAACCTACTTTGTTGAGGGGTTTTTGCTATGAATGGATGTTGGGCTTTGTCAAATGTTTTTCTGTGTCTATTGAAACGTTCATACGGTTCTTATCCTTTCTCTTATTGATGGGGTGTATCACGTTGGTTGATTTGCAAATACTGAACCACCCTTGCCACCCAGGAAGAAATCCCACTTGATGATGGTGAATGATTTTTTTTTAATGTATTAGTGGATTTGGTTTGCTAGTATTGTTGAGGAATTTTGTATCTGTGTTCATCAGGAATAGTGGCTTGTAGTTCTTTTTTAGTGGTGTCTTTATCTGGTTTTGGTATCAAGGTAATGCAGGCCTCAGAATGAATTTGCAAGTTTCCCTTTTTTGTTTTTGAAATTGATTGAGAAGAATGAGTATTAACTCTTCTTTAAATGTTTGGTAGGATTTGCCTGTGAGGTCATCTGGCCCTGGGCTTTTGTTTTTGGGAGTTCTTTGATTACTGATTGATTTTCTTTGCTGGTAACCAGTCTGTTCAAGTTTTCTATTCCTGCTTCAGTGGTGGTGGTTTATGTTTCTAGGAATTTATCCATTTTTTCTAGCTTGTCCAGTTTGTTGGCATATTATTTTTTATAATTTTCTCTTATGATTATTTGTATTTCTGTGGTGTTGGTTGTTATTTCTCCTCTCTCATTTGTGATTTCATTTATTTGGGTCCCTTCTCTTTTCTTTGGATAAATCTGGCTAGAGGTTTATTAATCTTACTGATTTTTTGAAAGAATCAGCCCCTGATTTCATTGATGTGTTCTATTGCTTTTTTAGTTTCTGTATCATTTATTTCTACTCTAATCTTTTTCTTCCTTCTGCTGCCTTTAGGCTTCATTTGTTCTTTTTCTAGCTCCTTTCAGTGTAAGCTTTAGGTTGTATGTTCAAGATTTTTCTTGCTTTTTGAAGTAGGCCTGTATTACTATATATATCTTGCTTAGACCTGTTTTTGCTGAATCCCAAAGATTTTGGACAGTTGTATGTTTGTTTCCATTTTTTTATGTCTTCTTTGATCTCCTGGTTGACCCATCTATTGTTTAATAGCATGTTGTTTAACCTCCATATATCTGTATTCTTTTTTCTAGAACTTTTCTTGTTGTTGACCTCCAGTTTCATAGCATTGCAGTCAGAAAAGATGCATGGTATGACTTTATTCTTTCTGTATTTGGTGAGGCTTGTTTTGTGGGCCAATATGTGGTCTTGGAGAATGTTCCATGTGAACTTGAAAAGAATATGTATTCTGCTGCTTTAGGATAGCATGTTCTGAATGTATCTGTTAAATCCATCTGGTCCAATGTGTCATTCAAAGCCATTGTTTTCTTGTTTATTTTCTGCTTTGATAATCTATTGATGTAAGTGGGGCGTTGCAGTCCCCTACTATACTATTATTGTATTTTCAATTGGTTACTTTATGTTTGTTACTGTTTTATATATTTGGGTGCTCCCATGCTGGGTGCATAAGTATTTTCAATTGTTCTATCATCTTGTTGAATTGTCCCCTTTATTATTATATAATGTCCTTCTTTGTCTCTTGTTTCAATCTTTGTTTAAAGTCTAGTATGGGGACACCTGGCTGGCTAAGTTGGGGGAGTGTACAACTCTTGATCTTGGGGTCGTGAATTCAAGCCTCACATTGGGTATAGAGATTACATAAATAAATAAAAAAAATTTTTTTTTAAAGTTTGTCAGGTATAAGTATTGCTACTCAAACTTTCTTTTGACATGCATTTGCATAGTAAATATTTCTCCCAACCCCTCACTTTCAATCTGCAGGTGACTTTAGGTCTCAAATGAGTCTCTTTTTGGCAGCATATAGAAGGGTCTTGTTTTTTCATCCATTCTGACACCCAGTGTCTTTGAGTATTTAGTCCATTTACATTCAAAGTAATTATTGACAGATATCTATCTATTGCCAGTTTATTTCTTATTTTGTGTTGTTTCTGAAACTTTTCTCTGATCCTCTCTTTCATGTTTTGCTGATTTTCTTGATATATTTGGATTTCTTTATTTTTTGCATGTTTATTAGTTACTTTTGATAAATGGTTATAATTAGGCTTGTATGTAGCCTTTTCTGCAAAGTCTATATTAAGTTGATGTTTGTTCAAATTTCAACCCATTATTTTCTCCCTCCCCCTCCTCTCCACATTTTATGTATTCTATTGTATTTTATGTCCCTTTTTGGTGTATGAGTTCTTTGACTGATTTTTCCCGGAATATTAATTTTTACTGCTTTTGTGTTTCCCGCCTTCATACTGTCACTTTTGGTCTCTCCTTTCCACTCAAAGACCCCCCCTTTAGTTTTTCTTGCAGGGTTTGTTGAGCGGTCATGAACACCTTTAGTTTTAGTTTATATGGGAAATTCTTCATCTCTCCTTCTATTCTGAATGATAGCCTTGCTGGATAGAATATTTTTGGCTCCAGATCTTTTCCATCCAGCACTTTGAATATATCATTCCACTCCGTTCTGGCTTGCCAAGTTTCTGTTGAAAAATCTCCAGCTAGCCTTATGGGTTTTCCTTTGCAAGTTAATGACTTCTTTTATCTTGCTGTTTTTAAGATTTTTTTTCTTTATCACTATTTTGCAAATTTAATTACAGTATGTCTTAGTGTTGGCCTGCTTCTGTTGATTTTTATGGGAGTTCTCTGTGCCTCCATGATCTGGATGTCTATTTTCTTCCCCAGATTAGGGAAGTTTTCAGCTATTATTTCTTCAAAGAAGCTTTATGCCCCTTTTCTCTCTTTTCTTCTTCTAGGACTTCTAGAATAGAATACAAATGTTATTATGTTTGATGGAGTCACTGAGGTCCCTAAGCCTGTTCTCATTTTGCATGATTCTTTTTCTTTTGTTCAATTTCATTGCTTTCAATTTGTCTTCTAGGTCATTAATTTGTTCCTCTCCCTCTAGCCTGCTGTTCATTGTATCAAGCATGTTGCTGATCTAGTTTATCACACTCTTCATCTCTGATTCAATTTTTTTTAACTTTTATCTCTGTGGTAAGGGTCTTACTGATGTTTTCTAGTCTTTTCTCAAGTCCAGTGAGTATATTTATCATCATTGCTTTAAATTCTTTATCAAGGATGTTACTTAAAATCCTTTTCAGTTAGATCTCTGGCCATGGCCTTATCTTGTTCTTTCATTTGTGATAAATTTTCTGTATTTGCATTTTGGCTACTTCTCTGGCTTCTTCTCTATGTTAGAAATAAGACTGTTAGGTCTCCAGCTGCTGAAAGTAATGGCCTTATGAAGAAGAGATCATGTAGTGCCTAGGGCCTGGTGCTTCAGGGAGTGTCTCTGGTGTGTGCTGTATACATTCTGCGATTGTGTTCTGGCGGGTTTATCCTTCAGGCCAGTTGTTTGAAAGGTTCTTTGCCTGCTGTGGGCACTGTTTAGTCCCTGGCCTGAATGTAGTGAAGTTTAACTAGGGGTATTCTGGTCTGCTGGTGAAATGAGACATATCATCACTTCCACTGGAACTGAGGCCGTGAAATACTCTGGTCAGGAGACTTGGTGTGGGCAGTGGTTTGTGCTGGTCTTCTTGAGGAAGGACCACCCTACTGGGGCTGAGGCAAGCATGACTGAGATGGGCAGTTCCACCAGAGTGCAGAGGGATGGGGCTGGGTGTAAGCAAGTTTGGATACCACTGTAGGTGCTATGCTGCTTTTCACAGGTGGCTCTTTGTTTATCCTGAGGGGACATGGAGGGAAATGGCACCAGCCAGCTCCTTTGTTCTCAGAGAGGTGTCTCTGTGATTGCTGCCTTAAGGACACCCTCTGAGAAGAACAGGTAATTGCCCCTCTTTGTGCCCCAGGCACTCTTCAGATTGCTGCTTCCATGTTGTATGCATCTAGCTTATTTGTCTGCCTTCTCTCTAGAAGCGGCATTGTACCCTCTGATCTCTACCCCAGCCATACCTATTAAAATTTTAAACTCCGGACTTTCATCCCTGAAAGTTTACACAAAGTTTAGCCTGTCTCGTTTTCCAAGTCAGTGGCTCTTGGGAAATGTTCTCTTTGTTCATTCCCCTGTGTGCTTCTCTTTCTCTCACCATTCTCTTGCTCTTTCCTTTCCACAGCAGCCATGATCCATTTCTCCCCTAAACCACATCTCCACATTTCCTATGTTTTTCATTGGGGCCTCTTCTCCCCCTTTTGTTGTGGAATTTATTCTGTTAGTCTTAGTTGATTTCTGAGGTATTGAGGGTGATTCAGTAGTGTTCATGGAATAAGGTAAGCCTAGGGTCTTGCCACTCCACCACCATCTTCCTGCTCCTTGGGGTAAAGTTTTTAAAAGGTAAAGGAGAGCAGTAGCGGGGCTGTGCAGGGAAATCTCCAAACCATGATGTGGATCCTTTCCTGTGAAAAGGAAGAGGCATGGTGGCAAGATTGGACAGGAAGAACCTTAAATTGAAATGTAGATTTTTAAATTTCTTGGGGAAACCCAAGGGAAAATCCAAAGCAAAGGTTTCTCACTAGATAGGCCCAAGGTTAGATAGAAATAGCCTAGTCCTGGTGCCTCTGTTCCTCTGTTGGGTTCAGTCACTTGTGAGGGCTGCCCAGGAGAAACATGGCCTTGGCAGGAAAAACTGAGATGGATCCTGAAGACATTATCACGTGAAGGCTGTTAGCTTACTGCACCATTTGCCCTTGGACAGAAAGTACCCCCCACCCCACAGGAGGTCTGAGCAGCACATCTCCAAAGCTGCCACCGCAAACTTCTTTTTTCCTTTCAGTTCCATCACACTTTATTCCTTTGACTTCAAAGAGCATTTTAGATGGGGAACTTACTCTTTCTCTATACTTTTTTTCTCATTAAAAACCTGCATTTCAGGCAGGCTAAATGACTTGGACAAAGTCTCACTTCTTTTGTTGAAATCCTTTAAGCAATTTTAAGGTATTTTCCCAGTTAATCACGCTTCCTTCTTTCTCAAAAACACACAGTGTATTTGATGCTCATGTTTCTTTAAGTACTGAGTTTTAACTGTGCCTATTGTCCTATTTTCTTTCTGTTTTTCTTTATTTACTATATCTTTACACCAAACATCTTGCTAGAAACTATGTATATATTAACTTGTTTCTTTAATAGTGCTGTTATAGTATTAAATGTCTGCAAAAGGGAAATTAATATTCAAGCAGCGAAGAAAGAATTTAAATGAGAATGCTCCTTGACTGATCAACTCCATTCTTTTCCCCAGCAATTACTAATGTGACCATTTCTCCTTTTAATTCTTCTGATGGTTCCACCACAATTCTAAAATAATGATACTCTTTTCTTCTATTTGTTGTTTTGTTATACTTTGCTATAAGTTGTGAAAGATGGTAGATTTATCTCTCTTTTAAAACATTACACCTCCTCTCCATGTCTAGTGTTCATAATTTACAAATAATATTTAAGTGATAAAATGTTACTATTTCCTTATCTCTCAGCTTTAGACAATTCATCATGTCTCCCTACTATTAATCCATAAACCTCTTTTTCACTTCTCCCTTTTTTTTGGTCTTCTGAACTCTGTAAGTTATACCATCAATTTTTAATTTTATAGTTTATGATATTTACATTCTCTGCTGCAATCTAGAACAATTGTCACCTTTTCTACTAATTTCAAATATCAAAGTACCAAGCAAGAAGGTAATATAAACTTATGTTTCTAAATCTGTGATGCTCTACATGAGAAGGTTTAGCATGTCAGAGTGAAGTAATTCTCTTCTACTCAGTAGGTGAAAAATTATGCAACATTTTATTTTGATTTATGTAAGCACCACACATTACTTATACAGATTTTTCTTATCTGCAGTTCGATTTTTCACCCCTTGTGGACAGAAATATATACATACAGATACATTTATTCATTATATACATATGATGTATGTTATCATCTTCAAAAAGTTTATTTTGTATGTATCTTTTTTTTTTAAAGGTTTATTCATTTTAGAGAGAGTGTGTGCGGGGGTGGGGGGCAGGGCAGAGGGAGAGGAGAGAAAATCTTTTTTTTTTTTTTAAAGATTTTATTTATTTATTTGACCGAGAGAGAGACAGCCAGCGAGAGAGGGAACACAGCAGGGGAGTGGGAGAGGAAGAAGCAGGCTCCCAGCGGAGGAGCCCAATGTGGGGCTCGATCCCAGAACGCTGGGATCACGCCCTGAGCCAAAGGCAGCCGCTTAAGGACTTTGCCACCCAGGCACCCCTGAGGAGAGAGAATCTTGAAGCAGACTCCCCACTGAGTGCAGAGTCGATCCCAGGACCCTGAGCTCTAGACCTGGGCTGAAATGAAGAGTCAAATGCTTAACCAAACACCCAGGTGTCCCTGTGTGTCTCTTTGGAAAAAAAAAAAAAAGATTATTACTGTTTAATATTTTTAAATATGGTCTTTTTAATTTCAAGTGTTGTTTTAAGTCTAGGGTCTCTTTTTATTATGTTTTTATTTTTATTTTTTTAAGATTAATTTATCACTTTCCAGGATAACTTTCTGAAATATTTTCTAAAAGTTCTGAGTAGAAGGTAATTTTCTGTGGCAATTCCTGCTTGAAAACATAATTTGACTGTGGGCAGCATTCTAATTTCAAAACCACTTTACTTTTTGTTTTTCAATATAATCCTCAACAATCTCTTTTTTCTAAAATTTAAGTTTTTTAAAAATATCAAGATAATGGATTTATATGAATAGTTGTAAGAAATAATTCAGAGTATAATTCTTGTGCCTTTTCCCAAGTTTCCCACAATGTTAGCATCTTGCAAAACTATGACACAGTATCACAACCAAGATATTGATTTTGTTATGTATACTCAAGATACAACACTGTCCATCATAGCAAGGATCCCTCTTCTTGCTTTTTCATCCACACTTCTCTCTCTCCCATGCCCACTGCTGCTAAATCATGGCAACCACTGATCTCTCTTCCATTTCTATAATGTTACCATTTGAAGAAAGTTTTATAAATAGAATAATATAACATGTAACATTTTGAGGTTGCTGTTTTCACTTAGCATAATTTCTTTGACATTCATCCAACTTGTTGGATATATCAGTGGTTTGTTGTTGTTATTATATATTTATTTCTGAACAGTATTCCATGCTATGAGAGTACTATAGTTCGCTCAACAATTTACCCATTGGAGGACAATTCTGTTGTTTCCAGTTATTGGTGATTACAAGTAAAGATCTATGAACTCTACTGCACTTAAGTATAAATTTTCATTTCTCTAGGATAAATGTTCAAGGTTGCAATTGCTGATTTTTATGGTATCTTCATGTTTATATATATATATAAAATACTGCCAAAATGTTTTACAGAGTAGCTGTAACATTTTGCATTCTCACCATCAATGTATAAATGATCTATTTTCACCATATCCTTCCCAGCATTTGGTTTTATTTTTATTTAGTCATTCTGATGGATCTGTAGTGGCTTCTCATTGTGGTTTTAACCTACATTTATCTGGTGGCTAATGATATTGAACATCACTTTGTGTTTTAGTTTGCCAACTGTGTACCCTCCTTGATAAAATGTTTGTCCATATGCTTTTCCTATGTTCTTTTTTTTTTTTTTAAAGATTTTATTTATTTATTTGACAGAGAGACAGCCAGCGAGAGAAGGAACACAAGCAGGGGGAGTGGGAGAGGAAGAAGCAGGCTCCCAGCATCGGAGCCTGATTCGGGGCTCGATCCCAGAATGTTGGGATCACGCCCCGAGCCGAAGGAAGGCACTTAACAACTGCACCACCCATGTGCCCCCTGTTTTTCCTATGTTCTAAATGGATTGTGTATGTGTATGTATGTGTGGCACCTTATTGATGACTTTTATGAGTTATTTATATACTCTAGAACTAATCCATTTTTGGATATGTGCTTCGTAAATGTTCTTTGGGAGTTTATCTTTTCATCCTCTTAACAGGATCTTTTACAAAGCACATATTTTAATGCTGATGTTGTCCAGTTTTTCATTTTTTCCTTTTATGAATTGTGCTTTTTCCTAGGCTTATATCCTGAAGATGCTTCTCCTGAATTTTTACTTTATAATATAGTTACAATTTTACATTTACAATTTTGCATTTAAGCCCATGATCCATTTTGAGTTAATTTTTGTATAAGATGTAAAGTTAGGTTGAAGTTCATTTTGGATATCTATTTGCCCCAGGACCCTTTTTATTTAATTGAGTTTTTTTCACTTGTATCAAAAATCAATTGAACATATTTGTGTGGATCAAGCCACTGTTAAAGGAGGAGAGGCTATGTTCATTTTACAGTTAGAAAAAAACATGGGAGATAGTTCATGTTCATACAGCTAATCACTGCAACATCATTTTCAAACCTGCCTTATCGAAGTCAAAGGGGTTTTCCTAGCTCTTATGGGCTGTGTCTAATGCTGCTTTCACATTCCCACAGTGATTTGCACACAATAGATACTCAAAGATGGGGGAAATTGACTGAATTTATAGTCAAGAGTACATTGCATGTTTTAATTGATAAGAGGTCATAGAGGAGATTTGACCTCTGTCTCTAGGTCTATGCATTACAACTAAAATATCTACCAAAGGTACCTAGTTTCCAAATTTTCTTTCACTTTACTTGTATGATTTCTCTTTGGGGATTGCTTTACAATGCAGCTGTTTTTTTGTTTGTTTATTTGTTTTGTTCTTTTTTCTCTTAGAAACCTGGCAGCACTTCTTCATCTTGAAGGCAGACTATTAGAATAAAGATGAAACTGGCCAATTCTCCAAAGTGAGATTTCTACAGTCACTAATTTAATGAATTAGTTGTTTCATATTGTGAGACCAAACTTGAATTTTATGTTATATTTATCAATCCATATGGTCCTCTATATTCAGGTAAATACTGAGAATGGAGGAATAGTCACTATCTATACATGTCACTAGGACTGTCTGCCTCAGAACTCCTTGAGTCCTGCTAAAAATGAAAATTCAGTGGTTATACTCAAGACTACTTAATCTAAATATTGGTGTTAGGCCCTGAAATAGTCATAAATGTATTAAGCAGGTGATTTTTTTTTATGACAGTATTTGAGAAACATAATCCCACAGGACTGTTCTAGGAAAATATAGTTCCTTGAGATTAAGGTGTCTGGGTTAGTTGTTGATATAAAATCCTTAAAAAACTGGACAGATAGGAAACTGTGGATATCAGGTGGCATCCAGTTTTTCCAGAACCATCTGCTATATGATATATGTTTAGTTTTGAGGCCAATGCTACAAAATTAAAGAGCAAAACAGAAGGTTAAAAAGGTCACATGAATTATCTTTTTTTTTTTTTTTTTAAATCCCCCTGTGGTAACGGAGTCTTTTTAACCAGATAGGCAGATACAATGACATTTTTCACAGAAATAGAAAAAAACAATCCTAAAAATTCATAGGAAACCACAAAAGAACTTAAATCACTAAAGATATCTTGAGAAAGAAAAACAAAGCTGGCAGCATCATATATCCTGACTACAAACTATATTATAAAGCTATAGTTATCAAAACAGTATTATTCTGGTATAAGAAAACAGGCAGACCAATGGAACAGAGCAGAGAGCCCAGAAATAAACCCACGCATAAGTAATCAACTAATTTTCAACAAAGGTGCCAAGGAATATACAATGGTGAAAGGAAAGTGTCTCTGGTAGACATTGTTGGAAAAATTGGATATTGACGTGTGAAAGCATGAAACTGGATTCTTACCTTACACCATGTACAAAAATCAACTCAAAATGAATTAGACATAAACATAAGACCTGAAACCATAAATCACTTAGAAGAAAACATAGGGGAAATTCTCCTTAACATTAGTTTTGCCAACATATTTTTGGACTTGACACCAAAAACAAAGGCAACAAAAGAAAAATAAGTGGGATTACATCAAACTAAGAAAGCTTCTGCACATCAGAGGAAACCATCAACAAAATGAAAAGGTAACCTACAGAATGGGAGAAAATATTTGCAAATCATATATCGGATGGGAGGTTGATATCCAAAATATGTAAGGGACTGATACAAGTTGATAGTGTAACTAACCAAACTACCTGATTAAAATTGGGCAGATGAACTGAATAGAGATATTTTGCAATGTCAGTATGGTGAATACTCCATTTGTTCTCTGACTTGGTAGTCTGAATCAATGTTCTTCCTCATGTTGAATCTATTTCTGTAGCTTCCTCTTAAATAGTAAGGTAAGAGGATGAATGTGTAATGAGTGTCAGTTATGTTCCAACCATTTTATATCCTTTTTCACAGAAATCTTCACCATAATTTTCAAGTAGGTATTATCTCTGTTTATAAATAAAGATGCTAAGATTCAACAAGTTTTAGTAATTCCTCAAAGGGCACACAGCTTGTAAAAGATGAAGATATCCAAGTGTCTGACTCTGAAATTAATTTCTCTTTCTACTGCATAATCCTACTCTTCTCATTCATCCTATCAAGTGGACTTCTTAAAGAATCACCTTTGGCAAATCTCCCTCCTCTTTTTATTCAGAGTAGTTTCCTGTGAGTTATAGTTTTATAGGGAAAGCCCATGTTGCTGCCACTTTGCCTGAACTGGGTTAACTAAAGTCCTTAAACTGAAGTTGGGTGGATGCCCTGCTGGTTTGTATTTTCATCGGGTCAGGAGCATTTAAACACAAAGTAAACATAGGGTATATACAAAATTAACCACTTAATATTTATCAGCAGATATCTTTATAAGAGAGAAAGACCTCTGATCCTTGAAGGTGGCTCAGTTTGTCGCCACATACCTGCATTTTATAATTTCATATCTTCTTTATTTTTTTCTTTTCTTTTTCCTTTTTTTTTAATTTAATGAAATACTCCTGTTTGATTTTCAGTGAAAATTTGTAGATAAAAATAAGTATGGTTTTGAAAGTGGTTGAGAGGTTTGGCTGTGTGGTTACCTTAGCAGCTTTTATAAAGAGTGTGCCAAAACCGTTGTGTGTCAAAAACAGTAACAAATGATGTAATACTACTTATGAGGGGAAAAAAAAAAACCAAATAAGAACTTCCAAAAAACTTCACTGAATCTGAGAGAAATAAATCTACAAAGTGAAACATCTGACAAATTAACATTGTACAGTGAACATTAGTAAATTCAGTACAAGTGCTACTATGTTGCTATAACACCATTATTAGCAATTCTGAATTCTGCAGACCCAGGTCAAGTAAAGGCAAATATATTAATAACAAGTGTGTATATTTTATAAAAGAGATGTAGGGAACTGTATTCCAGTTAGGCCTTGAAAAAATTGGAAAGGGAAAATGACAATTAAGTTGACTTTTGAAAGATTAAGAATTGACCCAGCAGGGCATGATGGAGGAAAGACAGTCCTTGGTAAAGGAATACAGTGGTGATGCCACTACATCGAGAGAGCTCTGTTGTCCCTGGATGATTGTGGGCTGAAACTAGTCTTAGTTATTGGGCACAGGAATTAGCTCTGAGTATTTGTTCATCTGGATACTAGTTTGGTTCAGCCTTCAGTCTTATGACTTCTTAGAAACATAGGAGGCTGGTTATCTACCTTGGGTATAAAACTCAGGGTGGGGGGTGGGTATGAGACTTGAGAAGCCCTATGGTCAGAGATTCTGTTGATGTGTGCCTGAATTGGGGAACAGGACTCTTTTTAACAAGTTCCTAAGGTTATCGTGATGGATTTTATCAAGAGACCGTATTTTGAAAAACTTCAATGCATATCATGGGATAAGAGCTTATAAATGATTTTGAGAAATTTTTCTTTTTCTTTAAACACTCCACACTCATTTTACCCACTTAGCCACACTAAATAAGTAAGAACACACCATTTCCTCTAGAGTATGTCCCATAGAACAAAGAATGTATTTTATTCATCTCTGCTTTCTGCATAGCCCCTAGGGTTTAACCTATTGGTAAGCAATAAATATGTAATGAAGAGAAGTTAGTTTGTACATCTGGGCTGCTGATCCATCAGGAGGCAAAGGACTAAGTTGGTAACCTGAACCAATTAGCATGGACTGTAAGTGTGTCACTATCATCCATTGGCTGTGGGACAGATCAGTCAAGTATTCTCTGCTGATGTGCTATGACTTAAAAACAAGCCTATAAACAGGGTGGGTTGGAGCTAATGGGACAGGGAATTAAAAGGAAGTCTTAGCATTTGCTTCTGGTTTTTTAAGACCAAACATTGGAGATCATCAGAGGGCATCTAGGATTATGGGAACTGAAAAGCCACTAAAAACAATAGATTTGAATGGTAGCTAAGGTAGAAAGGGATCATATTTGTTGTGGGCAAATACTTGGGGGAGAAGATAGTCATCAGAAAGAGGCAGAAAGAACTACCTGCTGTTTGAAGGCAAGAAAATAAATCTTTATAGGGAGGAAAAGGCCTTTCTCTAGGGCTCAGGGATTGGATGATAGCCAGGTAGGAACATAGGACATGGTGAAGTACAACCATAAAGCTAGAAGTCTGAAATAAGAGTCTGTGGCTTTACTTGGTCTTCTGGTCAGAGATGACCTAAAACTACACCAAGAGCTGGAATAATATTGACAAGGTCTGAGCATAGGCTGTATTGAAGACAGGGTGATTCAAAATCTCATCTCTGGATCTCTTCCCACCCTACTACCTGCCTGGGTACAGTAACCTATATACTTTAAACTGTTTTTCTCCTTTCATTTAGCATTTTCTAGCAAAGTCATCTTCTTGATCTACGCTATTTCCTCCCTCTAGAGAGATTGGCATAAAAAGGGAGAAGATTCATAGTATAGATTTTAACTCAACAAATCTTATGTAAACAGTGGGTGAGAAGTCTCTGTGGATCTCAAAGATTTCTATACATTTATATAATATATATACACACTTGGGTAAGGGGACTATTTATCTCAGTATTGTTTCACCTCCCTTTTTTCACCCAAAATGAATCATTGTGAAGAATTGCTAATTAGGATATTCATCCTTAAATGTTTTTAAATTTATTTTTTAAAGTAATCTCTATGCCCAGTGTGCGATTGAACTCATGACCCCGAGATCGAGTCATGCTCTACTGACTGAGCCAGCCAGGTGCCCCCATACTTAAATTTTTAAACTTGAAATTAATAGAAAGTGATTGATACCGGAAAATGTGTGCCTGTAATCTGCTGCTTCAGACAGAGGGACATAGACAATAGGGTGCGAGAGTAGGGAGACACCATGGTTATGTTTGCAAGACTAGGTTCACATTGAAGCTTCAGCAGTTTGCTGTGTGAGCTAGCTGCTCAACTTTTTCTGTGCCTGTGTTTTTATTTATGTGTGTATGATTCGTAAAACAAGATATTAGTGACACATAGCTTATGAAGCTAAAAGGAGTTAATCTGTGTAAAGCATTTTGTTTGGTGCCTGGCACATAATGAGTACATACTGAGTGCCCAGTAAACTGTAATTATTACTTTGAGAAATAAATGGCTTACATATTTCAAGGTACTGGTCTTTTTCAGGCATGGCTATGACTACATGCTATGTCTACCAGGTCATCAGTCAGTATAGTTAAAAATGTTATGTGGTGGTTAAGTTCTAAGCACCAGGAGTAGAACGAACAAACAGAGACAGTATAATTTAGCTGAGTAAAGTAGCATCTCTTGCCTGCTAAAGGGCAAATCCCTCCTCTATCATTTGTCTTATTCTCTGTGTCTGTAAGATGTGGAGCATAATAGTTTTACTTCTTCATGGATTCGTAGGGAGGATTAAATGCTGAATTGAATGCTTGTATTTATTCTATCATTTAATCACCATGTGAAGAAGGCATTGCTGATGTCCCCACTTTAAGGATGTGGAAGCTGAGGCCCAGAGAAGTTTTGCGAGTTTACCAGTGCCATATCTCTAATAAGCAGCAGGATTCAAACCAAAGGCTGTCTTAGTTCAGATCCTGTGCTCATAACGGCCTTGGATTGCATCCAAATATTAGAGTACCCAAGGGTTTGGGGGAGAATCAGCTGGTCTAATCCTCATTTGTTATAGACCTAAGAGTAAGATTAGGTTGACATAAGGTTAAGCAATAAAACAAGTAGCTGTTTCATCACAGTATATCAGGTGTTAGGTCTAGGTTGGCTTTTGGCCTTTCATCTGAAAAAGATGAATAATGACGTTACTGAGCTTGGATCTATCTTTCCCAGTAGTTCCATTCCAGAAGAAGTTCAGGGTCCTTTGTCTTTAAACCATTCTTGCCACAGCATTTTGAGAGAATGACTCACATGGCAGGTGCTCCAGTCTGTTTGCTCCATGTGTGCTTATTAGAATGGTTCATTTCTAAACACTTGATAGACGTATTAACATCTTAAATATGCTTCTGTAAAAGGGTAGGTGCTTATTTTTGTATTATTTTACACTGATAGGGTTGTGTAATTCTCCTGTTTTTTATTATTTTGGTCCCACAGGAACCCAGAAGCTCTCCCTTGGTCTATTTTATTTGGGAATTGCTTATTCAGGAAACTTAATGATTGATAATTTGGGATGTAAAGCCATATTTTTAGATTTAAATCTCAGACACCCTATGTAAGACCTGTGTCAACCTGTGTAAGATGTTGAAACTATTGGTACGTCAGTGTCCTTAACTAAAAAGTGGGCTAGTTAGCAGTACCAACATTATAAGACTATGTGAGGATCACATGAGTTATTATCCACAAAATGTTTCTACAGTACCTGGCATGTAGCAAGTGCTCAGTAAATGTCCACTATTATTATTAAGTCTCAGCAATCTTAGAATATCTTGATTTTGTGTATTTAATGATGTGCAGACATTTAAATATAAATATAAAAACATACATAAAATTATACAATTATTTTTGTATTTGGATGCCACACTTATTGAAAAATAGAGCTGGCCTTCCAGTGGTTTACATAAGAGCAAGAATGATATGTAAACATAATTATATCACAGCATATATCCCCTGAGTCAGATTGCACAGAATGTTACTTGGAATTAAGGAGAAAGAGTAGACTTTGAGAGAGTTTGGAAATGATTCTTGGAGGATGTAATAACATACGAGCTACTTGTGCTGGAAGAGTGGATCAAGTAGAAAGGCATTCTAAGGAAAAAAAAAGACATTAAAAAAAAGTTTAATGTGTTTGGTGAATGTACTTTTGATATTATTGGAAAAGTGGGAGGAGGACTGGGGAGCAGTGAATGTGGGGGGCAAAAGTAGCCTGGGGCCTGGGGGGGGACACCTGTGCCTCACTGTAGGTATACATGCTCTCTCATGAAGCTTCTTTGAGATTCATAGTAGGAGTTCTTAGTGACAGCAGTGTATTGCCTCTTTATAGAGCTAGACTTGTTCTTGAATCCCCATTCTTCCACTCCTCAAATGTGGGCAAATCATACTCCTTCTGTCTCACATCCTCATTTATAAAATGAAAATGATAAAAAAAAGTGCCTATCCCAAAAGTTTTGTGAGAATTTAATGACATAAAAATTCATGCAAATCCTGTGGGTATTGTGTTCCTATGTATTAGTGATTTTTGAATATAATATAATTCCAGTCGTACTAGTGGCAAAACCAAGGATGTGTAACTTGCAAACATTAAAGTTAAGACTGGAGCCAAGAATTAATGCCAAAATTCATGTTTTTGTTGTTGTTGTTTTTGTTTTGTTTTGTTTTGTTTTTACCAAATGCTAGCTTTAAAAAAAAATGTGCTGTATATATTTCTTTTTTCTTTTTTCAAATGAAGAGACATTAACCTTTCCCCAGAGCCTGGCGAGGAATCTGATTATTTTTCCTCCAGAGCAATTTCTAGTGTTATTGTGATCCATTCAGTGAATAGCATTTGGCCACTTCAGAAGCATTTTCCCACTTCCATGTAAATGGTATGATTAGATGTGAAAGGTAATCTTGAGTGCTGCCATGTTATGACATTAAAATAGTAATTCAATTGTTAGCAACCCCTCACAAATAACTATTCAATCCACTTGTGTTGAATATCTCAGTGTCCTTGCATGCCTTTCCTTTTTGAAACACAAAGCAGTATTGATTTCTCTTCATAACCAACTAAAAAGTATTTTGAGCAGTTATATCATTTCATTATCCAGCAGTAAATAAGGAAAATAACCTGCAAAAATGAGAAAAAAAAGTTGATGGGCTACTTTTATTCTTTTCCCTGCAAAACTCAAATGCAGACAAGAGTGACTTTTTGATGGATTTGAATGTCTATATTTGAAGACATCTTGGCAATCATGATGAAGGGCAGCTTGTAGTAAAGGGATGTGAGCATAGAAATGGAAACCCAGTGTATTAGTCTGCTTGGGCTGCCATGACAGATTATCCTAGACTAGGTGGCTTAAACAACAGAAATTTATTTTCTCATAGTTCTGGAGACTGGAAGTCTAAGATCATGGTACTAGCAGGGTTGGTTTCTGGTGAGGTGTTTATTCCTGACTTATAGGTGGCCACCTTCTCACTTTGTTCTCACATGGTCTTTTCTTTATGAGTAAGACTCCTGGTGTTTCTTCCTTTTCTTATAAGGACACCAGTCCTATCGGATTAGGGCCACACCCTTATGACCTCATTTAACTTAATTTCCATAAAGGCCCTGTATTCAAATGTATTCTCATTGGGTGTGAGGGCTTCAATGTGTAGTTTCTAGGGAAGACACAATTCAATCCATTACATCCAGTTTGAGAGCTGTCCCTGCCATTTACTGGCCATGTAATGTATTGGTTTCTCTCTTTGCACCTCTGATTTTTTCAAATATAAACAAAGGAGCCAGACTACAGCTGTTGAACAGGGGAGCATTTCCTACTGAAACGATTTCTGAAGGGTTTGAAAACTAGCCTCTAATTTTCCTTTGGCCTCCAGGAAGCCAGAACTCTGTAAAATAGAGTTGAGAACCTTTAGGTGTGGCCTGAGATGCTTCTACCATTCTTGCCTTCAAGGATTTTGTGAAGTATTCCGTTTGTCCATCATACCACAAACAAAACACCTCCCCTCTTTGGTTTCACGTTAGCCTCTTGGATTTGCCTTAAACTGCTTGCTCTAAATGGAATTCCCTCATACATTGGCCTTTCAGAGACCTGCTTCATTTTCCAGGGCTCAGAACCATCTTCCCTGCAATACGCTTTCCAGACACCTCCACTTAGAATCCTCTCTTATCTCTGTGCAGCTGCTTTAGTGCTTTTTGTCGCCTGCTTTCTGATAGTATATGCAAGTGTAATGTTCTTGTGCATTAGATTTGAAGCCAGGGGGGGCTAAAAGAGTCCACATTCAGCTTTGACTCCAAAATACATAAGCAGTTGACCAAAGTGTGCCTGGGAATGTTAGTGCCTGGGATGTGGGGTCGGTATTAAAGAGGATTCCAGCCACCTGGAAGTCCTTCCCCTCTTCTGTTGTAGGAGAAAAAAGTCATACCAGCTGTTACTATCTCTTTCTCAACAAATATTCCCTTTTTCTTGAACAATATCTTCAACTAGCCTTTTAAGACCATAAGAAACACTCTTGCCTGATGCTTCTGCAATTTTCTTGCACTTGCAAACTAAAAGGGAAACTGCCACAGTTTCCCTGATGCTGCCAGAAGACACAAGGCTCCTGGATCAGGGACCAAGATCTTTATTACTGGCCCCAGGCTGCATGAGCTTCATGTTTGTGTCAGTTCCCCTTGTCCCACATGACCTGTGGAGGTGATTCGGAGTGGCCTAGGTGGATACTGCACATACAGTGACCTTGTGTGTTCACACTGAGGAACTCCAAGCTTAAGACACTCCCAGTCTTATAAGGGTGCTGCTGGCAAACCTGTCCAGCTTTTGCCTTAGAGGAAGACACTGTCTTTATTATGCTGGTCAGGAAATAAATCTTCCTTCTGCACCTCTATTTTCCAAGATTATTTGTTATACAATTATCATAGGAAAGATAGTTGAAGACAAAAATGTTCACACGTTGCCAAGAAATATCACATAGCATCATTCTTTTCTCCCGGCTATTTCTCCAGATCTATGCCTTGCTCAGTTCTTTAGACAGATCCCATGTTACTGTCCTTTCTGATGTCTTACTAGTCTCCCTTTGTGTCTGCAAGGCCATGATCAATTGGAATAGACAGGGTGGCTACTTCTTTTCTTTCCGTTGCTTCAGATGTTTTCCGTTTCCCTGAGATAATCTTTTCGGATGGCACATTGTCCTTTAATTCCCCGGTGCTGCTCTATGTTCCTGAGACATTTATCCAAGCAAGAGTTGTTCCAAGAATGTACTTTTCTAGAAGAGTAGAAGTCTGATCAGTAAATATTTGCCTGAAATCACTGTGAAGGGAAGAAAGGTCTTTGGCCAAACCCAGGGAAAGGGCATGTTAGCCACAACCAGGAAATAAAGAGGGATTAATGAAACATATTCTCCTTATATAGAATATAAGGCTTGGGAGACTCATTATCCCTGGACTTGTATAAGCCCCTGATTCCTAAACATGGAAAATTGAACAATTTTCTAACTTACTACTCACCAAGAGATTGTTGTGGCTACAAAAACAAACAGACAAACCAAAACCCTTTTTAAATGTAAATTTTAGTACTACTAGGCACCCTGGTAAACTAAGAATTTAATTATGTTATTGTGCAGTGTCTGTATCAATATCCTAGGGCAAATTGCCCATATGGTAGTCTTTTTTTTTTTTTAAAGATTTTTTAAATTTCTTTATTTGACAGAGAGAGAGACAGCCAGCGAGAGAGGGAACACAAGCAGGGGGAGTGGGAGAGGAAGGAAGCAGGCTCATAGAGGAAGAGCCTGATGTGGGGCTCGATCCCACAATGCCGGGATCATGCCCTGAGCCGAAGGCAGATGCTTAACCGCTGTGCCGCCCAGGCGCCCCCCATATTGTAGTCTTTAATTCTTATGTGAAATAGAAGAAAGAAGGGTCATATCCCCCATCTCAAGGGTCCAAACTTGAATGCCAAAAGTGACTAGGCAGAAAATGTAGATGAATAAGTTGGCTGTAGCGATGGGGAGTGTGGAAACCTTGACATTGTAGGTTTCACTAAAAGGGACAGATCCTAGGTCCCTACATGACTCAGTCGGTTAAGCATCTGACTCTGCTCAGGGCATGATCCCAGGGTCTTGGGATGGAGTCCCACATTGGGCTCCTTGCTCAGCAGGGAGTCTGCTTCTCCCTCTGCCTGCTGCTCCCCCACTTGTCCTCTCTCTGTCTCCAACAAATAAATAAATAAAATCTTTAAGAAAAAAGGGGGCGGGGGAGCAGATCCTACTCCTTTCCAACTGAGAATTGCTGTGTATGAATGTTGGCTCAATGTTTTCTGATTTTCTGACTTTCAAGTAACTGGATATTGGGTTTCTTAAGTAAAATGTAAGTTTGCTTGGCGGCTAATTAAATTTCTGAAAACACTGGAAACACCAAAGAACCTATCTCTTCTAGTTACTATGCCTTCATAATGAACCAATTCCAAATTTAGTAGTTTTCAGCAGTGTTTATTTTGCTCATGAAACAGTAATTCAGGTAAGCCTCAGTGAGGTCAGCTCCTTCGTATTCTGTGTAACTTTAACTGTGGTGGCCTGGAAGATGGGGCTAGAATCAGATGAAGGTGTGTCTACTCCTACCTAGTACATGGATTGGGAAAATTCAAACAGGTGGTGGCTCTCACAACATGACCTGTTTGAGGCATCTCTGTTGATCTCTGAGTAGTCTCACCACATGGTCTCACAAACAAGATGGCTCTTGAGCACCCAGCTTTCTTACTTGTCAGCCTAGGACAGCTCAAGACAGATGTCTGAACAGAGCCCTCAGAAGCCATATCATCTTTCATAAACTAGCTTTCTAAGTCACTCAACATCACTTTCGTATTGTCGTACATCACACTGCATTTATTGAAACAGTTATAAAAGTCTACTCAGTTCAAGAAGAAAGAATACAAACCCTATCTTTCACTGGAAGAAACTTAATACTACACTTTAAAAAGAATATATAGGATGTGATATGTATTAGTATGGACATTTTTGGAAAATACAATTTGCCATAACATACACACACTAATTTGGCTCATTGGTCATCCGTTGGCCCTAGCTTATGCTTAAGAAGTCTTGGTTTGCTGTGGGATTTGAGGGAATAGTACTGAGCCTCCTCTGGTGGTACCTGAAATTTTGTTTTCCTTCCTACAACCTGATTTTACAGAAAAACATGATTCTGCCTAAGTATATTTAGTAGTCTGATTCCTTTCTTGAAGAGGTTTGGACAGTTCTAGTAGTTACCCAAAAGTCTAGATGGATGCTACAATCAGTTTTGGGTAGTAGACTTGATCAGGTCAGGAAGTTGTTTCAGACAAAAGTAGATGGATAACTAGGATAGTTACCAATATATTCCTTGAGGTGAAGTAGGTCAAACTGAAAAAGGTAAATTACATTCTTAGCTCCAAGTGGATGGGACAGATACTGGACAGGAGTGGGAAGTGAAGCTAAAATATTAAGAGACAAGCTGGCAATGGCAACAGATAAATAATGGAATACTTTAATGCACCTGGCATTGCATAGAAGCAAATAGAGGCAAGAGGCCAAGATGAGGTTTCCTGTGGGAACTTTACAAGAAAGGTGAGAGTTCTTGGTAGGATTCTCACTGGGGTATCCAACTGTACATCTTTCTGTAGCCCAGCCATATGCCTTGTGGTTGAACTGTCTGAGCAAATGACACAGAGGTATTCCTTCTCATGAAGGCAGACAACATACAGGAGGGTCTTTAAGATGCCTGAAATAAAAAAGCTGCAAATTAGAGTCAAATGATAATGTAGCTCATGTGCCCACATTACAAAAACAAAAACAAAAAATGACAATAGATTCCTGATGCAGTAGGTGTACCCTACAGAAATGAGATTCTGATTCTGGAAATGTTTTGCTCTCCCTGTGCATTATCTCTATATAGATATACATACACAATCTTTCTTCATAAATATTTATCTGGTTCTCAAAGGCAGTGTAACTAATCACTATACTTTCCTCTAAATTAAAAAAAAATCAGGCTTAGGAGAGAGGGAGATCATATAAGACTCTCAGGAGGAAAATCTTTATGACATACTCATGTAAATTGCCTTATCTTGTTGTAGTGTTATTACTTTTTGGTGGGTATGTTTGATGTTAACATTTTTATTCACGATATACTTCTTTGTTGTGCTTTGCTCTGGAAGGAGAGCCTGCTTTATTATATCTTGCTCTGGCTTGGGAGAAATCTCCCAAATTTTGTTGTTGTTGTTTTAAAGATATAGCAGAAATGGTTCACTTTGAAATGGGTTCTTACTGAAAATGAAATGTAGTGCTTATTTTTATACCCAGCTTTTGTCCATGGGATGAAAAAATCCAATTTAGGGTTTTTTTTTTCTCTATTGCTGCTGCCTTCATGCGTACATCCACATGGAGCAGAAAAGTAAGCAATAATCTAAGAATCAGAAATCTTTGGTTTGGGCGCTCTCTATGCTGCCTATTAGCAGCATAAAATTAGAAGAGTTTTATAGATTTTTAGCCTCAATTTCCTAAATTGCAAAGTGAAATGGAAGAGCTTGGATGGTCTCTTAAATCCATTATTTCCTAATAGGCAATATTATGTAATATATCATTAAATGAGAAAGTACCAGAGTTTCTTGCCATCATAAAAATAATTGACTTCCTGGACCTTCTCATTTAATCCCCCAAATTTAGTTTCCAATAAAGGTCAAGAGAGAAAAGCTAGCATTTGATATAAGCAGAGGGGGAAAAAAGACCAAAGGTAATACTAAAAGGTGCCAAGATGAGTTAGTGCCCTTAATAGCAAGGAGAAGCATACAAACCATTAGGTCTTGGCCACTACGAGGCAGCTTTCTCTCCACAGTTGGGATACTCTGTCTTTTTAACTCCAGAAAAAGATATCTTCAGCGGTCTATAGTGACAAACAATATTTGTGCTGAGTGCCTTTAAGATTTGTGATGAATTGGTTTTCTGCAATAAAAATGAAGGATGAATTAGGGCCCTCTGAACCAAAAGTAGTACCTCTATAATGATTTCCTTCATTCTGCCCAGTTTTCTGACAAAATGTCAGTGCATAGTGATAATATGTGAGTATAGACACTCACATGATTACACATGCATATAAAATCCACCCATAAAATGCTGTGCTTGTCCCTCTCTTAAATTTTAGGTTATTTGGAAGATAAACTAGCAAGAGGTTCCAAATATTACCTAGAGGCTAGGGAGGGAGAGTCAAACTAAGCTGTCTCTTATTTGACTTATTACAGAATAAGCTCAACAAACATTAGGGAATTAATCTAAATTTTGATTGGAAAACTTTATCTACATTCAACCAAGCAGAAAGCACAGAAAGGGAATGTGGCTCCTGAGTTTGTGATAATATTTAAATTGTTTACCCAGATCTCTGGGGAATAAATACACAAAATGAAGAAACTTTGTACTGAATAGAGACCCACAGGTTTCTGAAATGTTTGTATGTGTGCCTAAGTACTTGTTCATTGATACACAGAAAACTCAGTGGTATCAAATGCATTGTTTATAATGCCAAACCCAGAATTTCTACATTAATTTTGCACCTATACATTGAAGAAATATGGGAATGACAAGAGAGCAAACGGGAATATGGAAGAAACAAGAGAGTCTTAACAGAAAGATGAGTGATGTGGGGGTGTGGGGTGGGGTGAGGGTGGGGAGGGCAAACAGGGATGACAATTTATGCTCTTAAATGACAGGAAGGAGAAACTTAATGAAGTAACGTGAAGGGGAGAAATATTTAAAATATATTAAAATACCAGCTTTCTCAGAGTGTCAGTGGTATTTAAGTGAGTTGACTAGGGTGGAAATATTCCAGAAGTGATGGGACTCATTTTATGACACTCAGAAACTCTCTTTAACAAAAAAACCAAAAGCCAGAAGAACCCACATACTGTCATTTCAGTAAAGCAAAACATAGAAGCAGGAAGAGAAATCAAGTAGGCCTTTCCTTCCCACCCCCACATTGGACTGTTTCTCCTGTCACTCTCTAAGTTATTTTTAAAAATGAATGACTTTTTCACCTTACATACTTAGCATATTGACTATATCCATGTATTAGAGTTATAACATACTTGAAGCTTTTATATTAACTGTTCCTCATAAATTAAATTCTTAAATTAAGCCTTATTTTATTCAACAGTAGCTGTCAATATATTGGTGTGGAGTATCAGAGAGAGGCCAAGAATCTGGAAGGGAAGGAAATGTTTGCAAATTAATCTAAAGGGCTTAAATACATTACGGATGTCTCAGTAGACAATTAGGATCCGGACATGAAGTAAACAATCAAAACAAATTACTGAAGGTTCACCGTCGAAATCCAAATCTTGATATAGCAAGACTAAGCAATGCACCAGAGTTGGAAGTATCCCAAAAAGGTCATTAGGAGAATGAGTTATCTATATATTTTTTTCATGTGCACAATTTACTCCTGAGGAAGCTTTTATTTCCTGAGGATAACCACGGGATTCAGACATCATTTAGCTAGTTCTTAAACATAATTTTGAATAAAAGCCAAAGTTAGATACTTTAACTATATGATTCTTAATACTGAAAGAGATCTTAGACATACTCTGTGAAGAACTTTTTTTTTCCCCCAAGGAAATAGGCCTATTCAACTGGAAGAACTCTCTGTGGTTAGAAAGCTTTGGTCTTCAAATATTTTGAAAAACTGTCAGCAGGAAAAGTAATACATCATCTTCTCTGCCTTAATAAGACAAGAGTAATCATTCATTAGAAATTTTTGAAGTACAAGTTTCTTAGAACAGGACCTCACCACCTTCAAAGATAGAGTATTAAAAACAAACAACAAATTAAAACTGGGCAGCTTTAACAGTTAAGAAGTTGGATTTATGGGATGAACAGAGACAGTAGACTTTGTGGCCGGAAATAGGAATATGGGGCCCTGAGTAGAAGTTGCAGTCTTGTAGACCAGTCTGAAAAGGTTGGAGCCACCAGAAGATGCCCCCATGCTCAGAAATGCTATGCATGTCATCTCTTTCCTTTGCCTTCCCATCCTATCAGCGCCTTCCATTGCCCAAACCCAGCCAGATGCCAGCTGACCAGGGAATTGGGAAAACACAGTCATTGAAACTACCCCTACCCCTGACACACAGCAGGGCAGGGGAAAGGCAGGGCTTCTCATAGCAAATATGCAACGGACTGGCCTGGTAACCCAGAGAATTCGTATTTTCCTTCCCTTTAGATTGCATTCCTGAAACTTGGAGGTAACATTTGAGCTGAGGTGTAAAGATAATATCAAACTGGATTTGTCCTAAAGGCCTTTCAAAGAGCATTCCAGGTTGAGAAAACCACATGTACCAACTCCCAGTGACAATAAACGGCGAGAGGTGGGGCACCTGATTGGCTCAGTAGATTCAACATCTGACTCTTGGTTTTGGCACAGGTGGTGATCTCAGGGTTGTGAGATTGAGCCCCGTGCAGACCTCCGTACTCAGTGGGGAGTCTGCTTGAGATTTTCTCTCTCCCTCCACTCCCCCCCCCCCCCCCCCGCCCCATGCTATTTCTCTCTCTCTCAAATATATATATAAATCTTAAAAAAAAAAAAGACTAGACACAGGTGAGAAGCAGAAAGTCATCCAGTGTGTCTAGGGCAGTTTGTAGGGGTGTCAAGAGGATTGTGTTTCAGGAAAGGCTGTAAACAGACTGAAATGAGATTATTATAGCAATGATGAGGTGTCCACATTTGCTCTAAGAGCAACAGGTGTTCACTGAAAAGGAGAATAACAAATTCTGATTATTGTTTTGAAAATATCACCCCAGCTACACAGGAAAAAAATGGCTGAAGGCACACAAAACAGGAAGAATTATAGGTCATATGCAATTTTTCACTAGTATTTATTAATATACTTTATAGCAAGTTAATTTACTCAAAATAGAAATAATCAGTTATATTTCTAATTTCAAATGTGACTGAATAAGTAAAACATTTCTATAATGTGGAAATACTTTATAATTTTTATATATGTATAATATATATGTTTTGTTTTTCCTAAATAGTTAATAAACTGGTGCACCATAAAATTGTTTTTAGGATTTACTTTTAAGTCAGGTTTTGGTTTTCAAATGTTATAATATGTGGCAATATCAGTCATGATTTCAGCAGCTGAGTAGTATCTGATCCCAAGATCAAGTGGATCATTGATATATTTTAAGCATCATATTTGAAAATACGTACAAACATATTTTGGTGGTAATTCTTATTAGAGGATGATAAAAACAAAGGTTTATTTGAGGGCTTATTTAGTGTAACTTTTTAACTTTTTGTTTCTTTCCTATCATATCTTTCTTTAAAATGCAGTATTTTTATATTAAAAAACTTCATTTTGACTGTGTTAAAAAGGTGTGCAGAGTTGGACACGTGAAAATGCAGGAATTCTGAGTAGAGGTTTGGATTAATTTTCAAATCAGGATTTTAAGGTTCTAGTGGCAGGAGAATGTCATGTTTTTCTTAAAGGTGTCTGTTTAAATATTGATCAGGACATATTCACCCAAAGGAAGCAGATAGCAAGGTCTTCTTATCTTCCTGGTAAACTATAAACAAGTATTTATTGAGATTCTGTTAGATCTTGTTAGGCATTCTTATGCAGGTGCATAAGTCTAGGTCTTATCTTTTACATAAACACAGCAACTGTGAAAAGAGCTTATCTCCCTACTTAACTTTCTGTTATAGGGAGGACACAGGTAGTCAGGGATAAAACTTTTGTTTAACTCTTGAAATCTACTAGACCTGAGGCTTAGGGCAAGACACTGTTGCCCTAAGAAATTGTACTGTTTTTCTACCTGGAGACAGATGAGATATCTCAATTGATACCTCACAATTTTATTACAACTAAAAAAAAGATACATAGGAAGTTACTTTAAATTATAAAGTTTATACCAAATATAGCATCTCCTTCTCCCTAGTGGATTGGAATTCTTATTTTGCAAATCTTTTTTTTCTTTTTTTTTTAAGATTTTATTTATTTGACAGAGAGACAGGCAGCGAGAGAGAGAACACAAGCCGGGGGCGTGGGAGAGGAAGAGGCAGGCTCCCAGCAGAGCAGGGAGCCCAGTGCGGGGCTCGATCCCAGGACCCTGGGATCATGACCTGAGCCGAAAGCAGACGCTTAAGGACTGAGCCACCCAGGCACCCTTATTTTGCAAATCTTATCTTACTCCCCAATTGAACATGTTTTGATGGCTTTCACTTGCCCTAGGAAAGTACAACAGCTTTAATGTGATCTCATACCTATTTAATCCTCAATCTTTTTTCTTGTGGTATTTTCCTCTCTCCTGTATCAAGCCACACATTTATCCCTCAAATGCTTTGTGTATATACCATTCAGTAGCAGTAGAGGTTTTGGGCTTGTATCATTTTCTGGTTCTCTATTGCAGGCACAGAGTGAAGGAATTACTAAAGATCCCTCCTTCATGGCACTTGTATACCAGAGCAGTAGTTATGAATTCAATTGTCCAGGCAAGTAAGTTCATAAAATGAATGTTGTGGTCTCCTAGCATTTAAATATTGGATAACAGCTAATAGAAAAAAGCAACAAAGTACTGTGCTGTAAAAACAAATATGTTTGCCTGTAAGATGTGGTCTTCACTCGCTGATCTATTATCCTTGTTTTAGAGACATCAGGTCTCTGTCTCAGGACCTTTGCCCATGTTGTTTCTTTCACTCAAACTCACTCACCTCCTCCCTCCCTCCCACCTTCCTACTTTCCTACTTTCTTTCCTTCCTTCCTTCCTTCCTTCCTTCCTTCCTTCCTTCCTTCCTTCCTTCCTTCCCTCCCTCCCTCCCTCCCTCCCTCCTTCCCACCTTCCCTTGTCTCTTTTATCTCTCTCTTCTTTCTGTTAACATACAGTGTTATATATAGTGATTCAACATTTCCATTCATCACTTGGTATTCATCACAATGATGTACTCCTTAATCTCCATCGCCTGTGTAACTCATCCTTCCACCCAGCTGCCTGTGGTATTTGTCTTTCTCTAACTTATTTCATTTAGCATTATACTCTCTACCTCCAACCATGTCATTGCAAACGGCAAGATTTCATTCTTTTTATGGCTAAATAATATTCCATTGGTTATATATACCACATCTTCTTTATCCATTCACCAATTGATGGACACTTGAGCTGTTTCCATAATTTGGCTATTGTAGATAATGCTGTTGTAAACATCAGGATACATGTATCTCTTCAAATTAGTATTTTTGTATTCTTTGGGTAAATACCAAAGAATTTGTGGATTGTTGGATCAAGGGTAGTTCTACTTTTAACTTTTAGAGGAATCTCTGTACTATTTTCCACAGTGGCTGCACCAGTTTGCATTCTCACCAACAGTACAAGATAGTTCCCCTTTCTCCACATCCTCTCCAACACCTGCTGTTTCTTGTGTTGTTGATTTTAGCCATTCTGGCAGGTGTGAGGTGATAACTCATTGTTTGGATTTGCATTTCCCTGATGATGAGTGATGAGCATCTTTTCATGTGTCTGTTGGCCATCTGTATGTCTTCTTTGGAGAAATGTGTGTTCATATCTTCGGATATTTTAATTGGATTATTTGTTTTTGGGGTGTTGAATTTTGTAAGTTCTTTCTATATTTGGATACTAACCCTTTATGGGGTTATATGCCATTTGCAAATATCTTCTCCCATTCTGTAGGTTGCCTTTTAGTTTTGTGGATTGCTTCCTTCACTGGGCAGAAACTTTTTATTTTGATGAAGTCCCAGTAGTTTATTTTTGCTTTTGTTTCCTTTGCCTTAGGAGACATACCTAGAAAGAACTTGATACAGTGATGTCAAAGAAGTTACTGCCTGTGTTCTCTTGTAGGATTTTTATGGTTTCAGGTCTCACATTGAGGTCTTTAATACATTTGGATTTCTTTTTGTGTATTGTGTAAGAAAGTGGTCCAATTTCATTCCACGTGTTGCTGTCCAGTTTTCCCAGCACCATTTGTTGAAGAGATAGCCTTTTTCCCATTGGATATTCTTTCCTGCTTTGTTGAAATTAATTGTGTAATCGTGGGTTCATGTCTGGGTTTTCTGTTCTGTTCTGTTGATCTCTGTGTGTATTTTTGTGCCAGCACCTCCTGTTTTGATCACTACAGCTTTGTAGTATGGGTTGAAGCCGTGAGTTGTGATGCCTCCAGCTTTGCTTTTCTTTTTCAAGATTGCTTTGGCTATTAAGGGTTTTTCATGGTTGCATACACGTTTTAGGATTGTTTGGCATTTTCTAGGGATTGGATTAAATGCGTAGATTGCTTTGGGTAGTATAGACATTTTAACAATATTTGTTTTTCCAATCCATGAGTGTGGAAAATCTTTCCATTTCTTTGTGTCCTCTTCAACTTCTTCATCAGTGATTTATAGTTTTTGGAACAGGTCTTTGACCACATTGGTCAGGTTTATTCGTAAGTATTTTATTTTTGGTGCAATTGTAAATGAGAGTGATTACTTAATTTTCTGTTTAGATGGTCTGTCCATTGATGTAAGTGGGGTGTTAAAGTCCCTACTTTTACAGTATTATTATTGACTTGTTCCTTTATGTTTGTTATAACTGCTTTATGTATTTGGGTGCTCTATTTTGGGTGCATAATTATATACAATTGTTTTATCTTCTTGTTTAATTGTTCCCCCGCCCTTTTTTAAAGATTTTATTTATTTATTTGACAGAGATAGAGACAGTCAGTGAGACAGGGAACACAAGCAGGGGGAGTGGGAGAGGAAGAGGCAGGCTCCCAGCAGAGGAGCCTGATGTGAGGCTCGATCCCAGAATGCCAGGATCATGCCCTGAGCCAAAGGCAGAGGCCTTAGGACTGAGCCATCCAGGCACCCCTGAATTGTCCCCTTTGTTATTTACAGTGTCCTTCTTTGTCTTTTGTTTCAGTCTTTGTTTTCTTATTTTTTAATTTGTTTTTTATTTTATTTTCTTTGTTTAAAATTTATTTAAATTCAATTAATTAACATATCCTGTATTATTAGTTTCAGAGGAAGAGGTCAGTGATTCATCAGTTTTATATAACACCCAGTTCTCATTACTTCATGGGCCCTCCTTAATGTCCATCACCCAGTTACTCCATCCCCCACTTCCCTCCCCTCCAGCAACCCCCAGTCTGTTTCCTATAGTTAAGAGTCTCTTATGGTTTCTCTGCTTCTGACTTCATCTTGTTTTGTTTTTTCCTTTCTTCCCTTATAATCTTCTGTTTTGTTTCTTAAATTCCATGTATGAGCAAGATCATGATAATTGTCTTTCTCTGATTGACTTATTTTGCTTAGCATAATACCCTATAGTTCCATCCACATCATTGCAAATGGCAAGATTTTGGTTTTTCTCTGATGGTTGAGTAGTGTTCCATTGTATATATGTACCACATCTTTATCCATTCATCTGTTGATGGACATCTTGGCTTTTTCATAATTTGGCTATTGTGGACATTGCTGCTAAAAACATTGGGGTGCAGGTGCCCCTCTTGATACTACATTTGTATTTTGGGTGTAGTTACCCAGTAGTGCAATTGCTGGGTCATAGGGTAACTCTATTTTTAACTTTTTGAGAAACCTCTGTACTGTTTTCCAGTGTGGCTGCACCAGCTTGCATTCCCACCAAAGTGTAAGAGGGTTCCCCTTTCTCCACATCCTCGCCAACATCTGTCATTTCCTGACTTGTTAGTTTTAGCCATTCTGACTGGCAAGAGGTGGTTTTGATTTGTATTTCCCTGATGCTGAGTAATGATGAGCATTTTGTAATGTGTGTATTGGCCATTTGTATGTCTTTTTTGGAGAAATGTCTGTTCATGTCTTCTGCCCATTTTTTGATTGGATTATTTATTTTTTTGGATGTTGAGTTTGGTAAGTTCTTTGCAGATTTTGGATACTAGCCCTTTTTCTGATAAGACATTTGCAAATATCTTCTCCCATTCTGTTGGTTGTCTTTTGGTTTTGTTGACTGTTTCCTTTGCTGTGCAAAAGATTTTTATCTTGATGAAGTCCCAGTAGTTCATTTTTGCCTTTGTTTCCCTTGCCTTTGGATACTTGTGTAGCAAGAAGTTGCTGGAGCTGAGGTCATAGAAGTTGCTGCCAGTGTTCTCCTCCAGGATTTTGATGGCTTCCTGTCTCACATTTACTTCTTTCATCCATTTTGAGTATATTTTTGTGTATGGTGTAAGGAAATAGTCCAATTTCATTCTTCTACATGTGGCTGTCCAATTTTCCCAACACCATTTGTTGAAGAGATTATCTTTTTTTCATTGGATGTTCTTCCCTGCTTTGTCAAAGATTAGTTGACTATAGAGTTGAAGGTCTTTTTCTGGGTTCTCTATTCTTTTCCACTGATCTGTGTGTCTGTTTATGTGCCAGTACCATAGTTGATTACAGCTTGGTAATAGAGCTTAAAGTCTGGAATTGTGATGCCACCAGTTTTGGTTCTCTTTTTCTATATTCCTTTGGCTATTCAGATTCTTTTCTGGTTCTGTACAAATTTTAGGATATTTTTTTCCAGCTCTGTGAAAAAAGTTGATGGTATATTGATAGGGATTGCATTTAATGTATAGGTTGCTCTAGGTAACATAGACATTTTAACAGTATTTTTCTTCCAATTTAGGTGCATGGAATGATTTTCCATTTCTTTGTGTCTTCCTCAATTTCTTTCATGAGTGTTCTACAGCTTTCTGAGTACAGCTTCTTTGCCTCTTTGGTTAGGTTGATTCCTAGGTATCTTATGGTTTTGGTGAAGTTGTAAATGGGATCAACGCCTTGATTTCTCTTTCTGTCTTATTGTTAGTGTATAGAAATGCAACTGATTTCTGTGCATTGATTTTTTATCCTGCCACTTTGATGAATTCCTGTATGAGTTCTAGCAATTTTGGGGTGGAGTCTTTTGTGTTTTCTTTTCTTTTTTAAAAGATTTTATTTATTTATTTGAAAGAGAGTTTGAGCACAAGCATGGGGAGGAAGAAATAGATAAGCAGGAAGCCAGACATGGGGCTTGATCCCAGGATCCTAAGATCATGACCTAAGCTGAAGGCAGATGCTCAACTGACTGAGCCATCAGGAGTCCCCTGGGTTTTCCACCTAGAGTATCATTCATCTGCAAAGAGTGGAAGTTTGACTTCTTTGCCAATCCGGATGCCGCCGCCTTCTCCTCCTCCTCCTCCTCCTCCC